>NW_005842478.1:1175952-1182038 GCF_000455745.1 Alligator sinensis
GCTCGCCAGGTTGCTAATCGCCCCGGAGCTGGCAGGGCACGGGGACGTGCCCAGGCTGCTTTCCATGCGAATGGCAGTGGGCCCAGAGGTGCGAGCTGGCCGCACCACTCGGGATTGTCCTGGGACGTGCGGGCAGGAAGAAATGAAACGTGTTCCCGAAACGGGGAACAGGGAGGCCTGATCAGGGACCCTCTGCCCACATTTGGGTGGCACCTGAAAGCCGCGTATCTCACATGCGTGGCTTTTACGAGCCACCCCTTTCTCTTCGCGGCTTAGCTTTTCTGTTACGGAAAGGGTGGGATGCCGCATCGGGGCAGCGCGTGGCGCGGAGTGCTGCTGCTGGTGGGTGACACTTGCCGCACGCGAGCTAGCTCGGCAGGAATACAAGATGCAGACAGCGCTTTTCTGATCCCTGTCGTGGACCTTACTTGAGGACCAGGGCATCTGTATCACTGAAAAAGGAGAGCGTACACCCGGGGGAGGGGGTGCAGTTTGCATCACGTATGCCACAAGTGGCATGGGCAGTTTCTGTGTGTGGCACACCACGGTCAGGAAAGAGACGGGCAGCACAGTGGCGGATAAGACAGGAGGCAGAGCAGCAGATTGGATAAGGAGCAGAAAGGAGAGCAGCAGGTCAGACAGGGAGCACAAGGAAGCAGAAGGCAGAGCAGAGGAATAGGATCGGGCAGAGGAATAGGATCAGAGTAGCACTTGGTGAGGGTGCAGGGCTAATTTGTGGCACACCTGCCCAAAAGTTTGGCCTCCACTGACTAGACAAGCCTTTAGAGACTGATCCTGCTAAGTGTGTAGCATCTGCAACTCCTGTTACCTGAATTGAAAGTAGTGAGCACCCCATGGGGATATGTTAAGCACGCAGGCATCACCAAGCCCAAGGATGGGTAGGCTAACAGTTCAGTTGGCACTGTTGCTACATCTTAAAGATTTTCGCTAGTGTACATTGTTAGACAATAAGTTCTGGAAGATCATTTGAATTTTTCTCAGATTTTTAATTGCTTGTTGATCCCAGGATTGTCCATTTCATTGTGGCCCACAGTCCTTAACCTCCCTGCAAATGACTAAAGTCTTGTTAATTTCAACATACTTCAGTTTAGGGAAAGCTGTGAGCAGCAGCTGAGGATCTGAAACAATTGGCAGATACATGGAGACAACGCTAGACACTTCTGTTTAAATGATATTCTGTAAAAATTAATAGCCTGGGTCCCCACCCATATACCAAAAAAAGTTCTGTTTTCACTGGATTCTGGAAAGGAAACGTGAAGTTGTTGTGAATTCTGCGAAGATTACTTTGCAATTATTAAGTAAAGGCTCTATTACAGTTTTAAACCTATTTTAATGCAACTATACTAGAATAAAATATAGGTTGAAATATACATTTAGAAAAGCATAACATTGCTGCATTCAGGCTATTATACACACAGTTTACCCTTGTCGTTCTTGGGCATTATTATTAATATGTATTACCATTGCTTTTAGGGACCACCTGGGAATAGGGGCTTCATGGTGGTAGGCAATGGCCCCAAAGCATTTGCAGTCTAAATCTTCAAGACAGACAAAGGATTAGGGAGGAGGAATATAATATACAAAGGAAGAGATGGCCTGGGAATATGATATTTTTTTTCTTTGTCTTTGGACGGGGTGAGAGTTTTGGAAAGGAGTTACTAGAATAAAAGCACAGCACATGCATCCTGATGCCTGAGTAGGTGTCATAGACCTGCTTTCAAACCCACTGCTTCTGTTAACAAACAGGTTCCAAATCCTCTTTCAGATTTCTTTGAGTGGTACTTTATATCCTTATGATTTTCCTGGGCAAGGGGACTCTGCACAGATGCAGTAATCTTAGCTATGTGGATTCAGATTCGGGGTCGGGTGTTACAATTTAATTTGGGGTCAACAGACCCCAACAGACATATGTGTAGGGTAACTGCAGTTTTTAGGCATCTTTTAGTTTTGCTCGGATTAACTGCACTGTTAAAGCATACGTAAGTACGGAAGAAACATGTTAATGTTGACTATATCATACAACCTTGGGCTACAAATGTGTAGCATATTAATGACTTTATTTGCTCTGCTTTTTGCTAATACGGTTGTTTTAAGTTCTGAAGACTAGTCGGTCTCAAATTTGAGAAGCAGTTTTAGCAACATTGTGCTTCTCTGCAAAGGTGCCACAGCAGTACTTGTAACAGTGTTTGGAAATTGCTATTTTTTTAGTACAGATGGTATTTAAAAGGAGCCTTGTAAGACTCAGCAGCAGCAGCAAAAAAAAATGTATTTTCTATTACACTCAAATCCCATGAAGTCAGGAAGGCCAAAGTGCAATTGGAGTTGCAGCTAGTAAGGGATATGAAGGGTAATAAGAAAGGTTTCTACAAGTTTGTCAGTAACAAGAGGAGGATATGGGAAAGTGTTGGATCCCTTACTGAATAGGGGAAGCAACTGAGTGACAGGTGATACAGAAAAGACTCAAGTGCTCAATGCCTTTTTCACCTCAGTCTTCACAGGCAAGGTCAGCTCCCAGACTACTGCACTGGGCAGCATAGTTTGGGGAGGAGGTGAGCAACCAACAGTGGTGAAAGAGCAGGTTAGGGACTACTAGAAAAGCTTGATGTATACAAGTCCATGAGGCCAGGTGAGATGTACCTGAGGGTGTTGAGGGAGTTGGCTCATGTGATTGCAGAACTGCTGGCCATCATCTTTGAAAACTCATGGTGATTGGGAGACATCCTGGTTGATTGGAAAAAGGCAAACATATAGTACCCAAGTTTAAGAAAGGGGAAAAAGAGCATACAGGGAACTACAGACCAGTCAGTCTCACCTCAGTCCCTAGAAAAATCATGAAGCAGATCCATAAGGAATCAAGCACTTGGAGGAGAAGGTGATTGATTAGCAGGGATCCTGATTTTCTATAATAAACAAAAAATCCAAAATATTCTGATTAAAGAAAAAAAAGTCTCACAATCCACATTTTTCGGTGATTAAAATGAAATGCCACTATATATATATTATATAGTGGGGCTTTAACAAAAAAACCCCAAATCTACATTTTTCTGTGATTAAAACGAAATGCTACTAATATATATATTGGTGGTGTTCCATTTTAATCATGGAAAAATGTGGATTTGGAGGTTTGTTTGTTTTTTAATCCAAAATGTTCTGATTTATCAGAGAAAGCCAGGATCCCTGGTGACTAGGAACAGTCAGCATGGATTCACCAAGGGCATGTCATGCCTGACCAACCTGATTGCCTTCTATGATGAGATGATTGGCTCTGTGGACGTGGAGAGACCAGTGGATGTGGTGTACCTTGATTTTAGCAAGGCTTTTGATACGGACTCCCACAACATTATTATAGGGAAGCTAAGGAAGTATGAGCTGGATGAATGGATTGTAAGGTGGATAGAAAACTGACTGAAGCATCTGGCTCAGAGGGTACTAATCAATGGCTTGATGTCTAGTTGGCAGGGGGCATCAGATGGAGTGCCCCAGGGTTCAGTCCTGTGGCTGGTTTTGTTCAATATGTTCATCAACAGCCTCGAAGATGGCATAGAGTGCACCCATAGCAAGTCTGCAGGTGACACCAAGCTGAGGGTGTAGTAGATGCACTGGAGGGTAAGGCTACGATTCAGGGTGACCTAGACAAATTGAAGACTTGGGCCAAAAGCAATCTTATGAGTTTCAACAAGGACAAGTGCAAAGTCCTGCACTTAGGATGGAAGGATTGATTGCATGTACCAGTACAGGCTGGGGGCTGACTGGCTGGGCAGTAGCTCTGCAGAAAAAGGACCTGGGGTTACAGTGGACAATAAGCTGAATATAAGCCAGCTGTGTGCCCTTGTTGC
The DNA here is from genome assembly GCF_000455745.1 of Alligator sinensis. NCBI lineage: Eukaryota > Metazoa > Chordata > Crocodylia > Alligatoridae > Alligator > Alligator sinensis. The sequence continues at coordinate 1,179,810 of NW_005842478.1, forward strand.
CAAGAAGGCTAATAGCATCCAGCGCTGCATTGGTAGGTGCGTTGCCAGTAGGTCCAGAAAAATGATTATTTCCCTCTATTCAGAACTGGTGAGGCCAGATCTGGAGTACTGTTCAGTTTTGGGCCCCCCACTACAGAAAGGATGTAGATAAATTGGAGAGAGTCCAGCAGAGGGCAATGAAAATGGTGAGAGGGCTGGGAGGCATGATTTATGAGGAGAGGCTGAGGAAATTGGGCTTCTTTAGTCTAGAGAAGAGAAGACTGAAAGGGGACTTAAAAGCAGCCTTCCACTACCTGAAATGGAGGTTCGAAAGAGGATGGAGCTAGACTGTGCTCAGTGATGGCAGAAGGACCAACGGTCTCAAGTTGCAGCAAGGGAAGTTTAGGTTAGATACTAGGAATAATGTTCTCACCAGGGCTGCGTCCAGACCAGCGCAGCTGTGCAGTATGTGGCGCCGCAGACATACCACACATTCAGCTGCTCTCTGCACTGCAAGGAAGCAGTGTGGGTTTGTTTGGTTATTTGTTTTTTTTACCCTTGGATCATCCTTTCTGTAGTGGGGGCCCCAAAACAGAACACAGCAGTCCAGATTTGACCTTGCCAGTGCTGAATAGAGGGAAATAATTACTTGTCTTACCTGTTGGCAAAACAGGATATCCAGGGGTCAAAAAAACCTGTGCTAATAAAAAGTGGAGTGGCGCACGCAGAGACAGTGCATGCTGTTCAAAACTGGAGCCTGGCCAGCCAGAGCCACACTTCAGCTGCTGGCCAGGCTATGAGTGGCAGGATCACCACTGCTGCAGCCCCAGAAGGCCCCCAGGACCCTGGGGAAGTCTGCTGGGGCCAGCCCAGTGCTGGCCCCAACCTCCTCTACTTCACCTGGGGTAACCTGCCACACACCAGAGGGTGCATGGCACAGGCATTCTCTGGGGACAGCTGGTAGAGGCACAAGGTGTCCTGCTACTAGTTGTCCCCAGGGAACAAAACGTCCATGCTTGTGTGGATGTAGCCTAGGAGGGTGGTAAAACACTGAAACAGGTTACCCAGAGAGGTTATGGACTTTCCATCCTTGGAGGTTTTTAAGACCTGGGTAGACAAAGCTTTTGCTGGGATGATCTAGTTGGGGCTTTTCCCTCTTTGAGCAGGGAGTTGGGTTAGATGACCTCCTGAGGTCCCATCCCACCCCAGTTTCCTATGATTCTGTGATATGACTTATTACCTAAACAGGTACTTTTGTGGCCTGCAAAGGTATATAGTTGCTATCAGGTTTGAAAACAGCATTTATAACCGTATGTTTTGTTTCAGTAGGTTTTTATTCATAATCCTCATGCCCGGGGCCAGCGATCGAATTTCAACCGTTTGATGCAGAGCAACCAGGATTCTGATATTTCGCTCCTGAACATTAACCAGGGGGTCAGCTGTCTAACATCAGGAGTGCTGAATCCCCAGCTTGGCTATGATTGTCTTCTTGTTGGAACACAGACTAATTTGTTGGCTTACGATGTATACAACAACTCAGATTTGTTTTACAGAGAGGCAAGTGAATTTCACATCATTGTTTTTTTTTGTATCCCTTAATCTTCCTTTTTTCCTTTTTCTGTTCTTGGATATATACCATTGTAGGAGGCATGAGACATCTAAGTTATTTTAGTTAATAGTTATGCTTTTGTTTCTTACACACATACGTATGCAGAAATAGTATACATGTAATCAAAATTTTATGGGCAGATGACTTAAGTGCTTTGAAAACCTGTGCAGTATTTTACAAGGAAAGTGAAGTGTTGTTGTGGTATGTGCATGTTAGTACTTTCTGATGCGTACTGTACCAGTTGCTAATCAAAAATTTTGAAAATACTGAAAGCTCACATAAAATTACATTTCCCCTAGTCAAAGATTTTTGTGGGTGATATCTTTTGTGAATGAACAGCATGGCTGGGAGAACGACAAGATATAGAACAAAAGGTATTCTTCATCAGGTGAAGGACCGTGATGAAGAATGCCTTGCAGTTGAAAGCTTGTCCAACTTTATTGCAATCATTCAGTAATTCTAATAAAAGATATCACCCACAAAAATATGTTCCTCTCGCATAAATCCTGGACCATCACTGCTATAACATCACCCCAACATTACCATTTCCACTAGAGCAGAGTTTATAAATTAGTCAAGTCTGATTGTTGGTGGGGGAAAGAGAGGAGTCAGGATGTCATCATGGAGTCAAATTGTAGGGA
>NW_005842478.1:1182048-1193713 GCF_000455745.1 Alligator sinensis
AGAAAATTTTAAAAGGCACAGTATTAAATAATAACTTGTTTCCCCCTTCCCTCCCCCAATCCTTGATAAATTATTATTGTCAGTTATTGTTGCTTATTTTATAGTTAGGCTTCTGGAATGGTGTCTTTATAGACAAAGAGGTTAATTTGGGTGGATTTCATTACAAAATCAGTGTGGCACCTCCCTTCCTTAGAGAGAAGTGTGTGAATGGAAGCACTGGTTTGCACAAATTCCTTTGAATCCACAGGTTGCTGAATATGAAAAGAAGCATCTGTACACATCTTGTTACAGAACTGGGTCTTTAGAGTGTGTAGAGTCTTTAAGGCAATGAGCATGCCTCTGTTACTGTGAAGTGCCTCATGCTGTTTTGGGTGTGAGAACAATAAAAGTTTAAAATACACATCACTTACTGTTGGTCCACTATAATGGACACTGACAAAGCCAGTTCTCTGAGAATACCTTCAGGACTTGTGGTTTGTGGGTTGTGAAGATCTGACATGGTGTGTAAATGTTTCTTCTTTTTTTTGTTGTTGTCATGACCTCATGGATGTGACCTACTGGCCTTACTTAGCCATGTATAACTAAGGACAGTATGGGTTTTCTTGTAGACATTTGTAATTTGCAGTTGACTACTTACATTGCATTTACTTTCTGGTCATTTATTTGTTCATATCTTTTTGGTTATAAATATTTTATAGCAACTCAAACTTCTGTACCATTGCAAAATAGATGAATGTGCTGCATGTATTATGTGCATATATATCTAGCTGAGTCTTTGCTACATATCTATTCTTTTAATATATCTCTGTAGATTTCAGATGGTGCTAATGCAGCAGTGCTTGGAATGCTAGGAGATATTTCATCTCCTCTTGCCATTATTGGTGGAAATTGTGCTCTGCAAGGCTTTGATCATGAAGGAAATGATCTATTTTGGACGGTAAGGACATGCACAGGTCTCTTGATGCTACTCCATGATTTTTTTTTCCAATAGATTAAACTCCCTTTGGTGTTTAATGTAATAAATATTCATTTAATTGTTTAATAGCTCAAATCTTCCTTAATTTAATTTAAGATCCATGATAAATCATACATTTTTGCAACTACCCAACAACTGGATGAACATGATTTAAGTAGATTCTTTGTTTTCTGGCCATTACGTTCATAAAAAAACTTGTCATAGGCTAAGCCAGGATAAATATTAATGACTTCATCCTTTTAATTTTAGGTTACAGGAGACAATGTTCGTTCATTAGCATTGTGCGACTTTGATGGTGATGGAAAAAATGAGGTTTGTTTGTGGCAGATGGTTCCTGTGTGACTTCAATTGTCTTGTTGTCTAGCAGTGATTTTTGTTGTTGTTGCTGAATGAAAATATCAGTATTATCATATTTTGAATTTTTTTTTTATGTTGCTGGGTAAAGTGAACTCTTCTGAAAGAGTATAGATCTTTCTTTCAGGCCCCAATTCTTCAGAGATCTATACACAGTCCCATTGACTTCATGAGGTCTACACATAATGTAAAGTTAAGCACATATATTATTAGTCTTTATAGCACTGAAGCCTTGCTTTTGATATGATGATCACTAGGTGCATCTGTGTGCAATTAATGTAAAGTAATAAATGCCGGAGCAGCGTGAACTGGAGTAAACTACTATCAATAGTATATTATATTATTATATATATAAATTAAATATATTTAAAATTATACCAGAAGAAATGCATACATCGGTCAGATTGTTGGACCCCTGGCAATTGAGAGATATATAAAAATTCTAAATGGCAAAACAGTTGGCTCCTGAAAAATAATTTCATTTGTGATTGTCTGAATCAAGAACAACTCTGTTGTCAAACCCAATTAAAATACTTTGTTTCCAATGTAGACTAAATTAATTGGTCTGATTTTGGAAATAATTTTATAAGCTTCTTGTTGATAAGAAACTATAAGGCAAGAGTAAGAAAATCTTTCCAGTTTTGATGCTGCGATTTACAATATATGAGGTTTCACATGACTGTGGAGTTAGTTCCATGTTATTAATTGCAGGATCCGGGCTTTAAACATGACTTGCAAAGTAAAACATGTCTTCTTGTATTCAATTGAGGGTACATATCAGGGGTGGCCAAACTACATCATGTGTGTCACAAGTAGCACATGCAGCCTCTGTGTGTGGCTTGGGACAGACTGGGGAAAGGAGCATAAAGCAGAGCAGCAAATTGGGTAGGGGGAAGGGGTTGGAATGACACTCAGGGAGAGTGTAGGGCTTACCTTGTGGGATGACTGCCTAAGTTTGGCCTTCACTGGTGTGTGTGTGTGTGTACACTGTTAAGTCATCACAATAATTTTATTTTCTGTATGTCTGTTTTAGTGCTGTTTGAATTTTATAATTATTACTTGTCTTTTCTTTCTCAGTACCTGGAAGATCATTTATAGCATCCGAAAGACCTCACTTGTGCCATTGACATCTGAACACCACTTTATAGGAGTTTCATGTTGATTTGCAGCATATATAGTGATGCAGATCCTTCACCTACATGAGAGTTCACTGAAAAGATCTATCAGCAGGATTAGTGTCACAGCCAGTTTCATCACTTCCCCTCTGCCTTATTTTCTGGCATTAAGAGGGCTGGAGTACAAGTAAAGCAGTTGATTAAATAAGAGAGTGGATTGGTTTAAAACATCTTGACTTGTGTCTCATGATTCAGGTTGTGGTCTGTTTGAATCCACATGGAATTTTAAACTAGGATTTCAGGTCCTCTACCCCAACATAGAGGATATAATTTCTTAAGGTGTGAAGCTATGGCTACTAGTGAGACAAGGTGCCAACTTGCATTTCCTCTTCCTTACCTTGTATATTTCAAAACATTTTCTTAGAATCTAGACCGTGAGACTAATACAGTAACATCTTTGTTGTCCAGTGTTTAATTCCAGCGAAATTCTGTTAGCCAGAATTTCTGGCTAACTTGCTGGATGCGGGGGAAAGCTTGCATGCGGTGGCCGCTGCTGCAGGAGTGCACCACCCTGCACTCCTGCCAGCCTGCATGTGACCACTGCCACCCCCTCCGTGCCCCTGCTCTGCATTATCTGAAACCCCCTGCCGGGTTATTTCAGATAACTGGAATTGTTACATAACCAGTAATCCCCTTGCCCCAGGGATGCCGGATAACAAAGATTTTACTGTACCTGGAAAAAGTGGAGTTTCCATTGCATATTCATAGGGAAACCTATTGATCCCAGATTAATTTATAAATCTTTCATACCATGATTAAGCAATCCTAAAGTTGGGATCTAGAATATTGTTTGCTCAAAAACTCAGTAGAAGCTTCTTGCCTGCCTCTGGACTACTAGACGTGTGTATTTTTTTTTCCTGTGGTCTATTTTAAGATTATTTTTTCCCTTCCCAGCTTCTTGTTGGGTCTGAAGATTTTGATATCAGAGTTTTTAAAGAAGATGAGATAGTAGCAGAAATGTCAGAAACAGAGGTAAATGATTTCTAACCAACATTTTTAAAAATTTCAGATGGGTACAGTTATTTGCCTACTGTAAATCTACACTGATTTATAGTTATGAAATAGTTTACAGTTACTGTAATGATTTAATTTTATAGCTATCCTGCTAGCACTCTAACAGTTACAGTTAATGAATTTAAGTGCCTGGATTAGGATTTTTTTTCCCTATTTACAGATAAAATACCACATTTTAAAGTAACTCTTATCTATCAGAAAATTTGGGCTCTTAATCAAGGCTGATGGAAGTTACTGAGGAGGTTGATTTGATGGAAAGCCGCAGTCAGAAGCTGTAAAGAACAGAATTTGTTCTATTGCAGTATTTCCCTCTCTCAGAAACTCTTCAGATTGTTAAAGGGCAGGCCTTGTTCATGAAGCCAGTTCCAATACTTAAGTGCAAGAAATTCCATAATTACATACTCAAACTGTTTTCTTTGTTTATGTTGGTACCCTCTGATCCTGGCACAGATTTTCCTAGAATACATTGATACAAACATGATCAAGCAGCATGTGCGTGCAGAAAAGCAGATGACATGTAATTGTAGTATTTAAAGAATATTATTAGGACAAAGCTGCAACTTGTAGTTTCATAGTTGTTAGGGCCTGGAAGGGACCTTGCAGATTATTGGGTCCAGACCCCCTGCACTTGAGCAGGAAATACCGCTGGGGTAAGATGACAACTTGTTTGTAACTAGGTCAGATAAACAGAATTTGAAGGTGGAGGGTAACTTGGGTGACAGCAATCACAAAATGATGGAGTTCAGGATCCTAAGGGGAGGAAGGAAAGAAGAGCAGCAGAATAAGGACACTGAAGTCAGGAAATTGGTGGGTAGGATCCCCTAGGAGGCAGATCCAGGAGTCTAAAAGGAGTCCAGGAGAGCTGGCTGTACTTTAAGGAGATCCTATTAAGGGCGCAGGAGCAAGCTATCCTGATGTGGAAGAATGGGAAGTGCAGCAGGAGATGAGTTTGGCTAGACAGCAAGCTCTTCAATGAGCTTGGAACTTAAAAAGGAATCCTACAAAAAGTGAAAATTTGGCCATAGTACTAGGGAAGAATATACAAGTATAATATGGGGATGCAGGGAGAAAATTAGGAAGGCCAAGGCACAACATCAGATGCAGCTGGCAAGGGACATAAAAGGCAGTAAAATAGGATTCTACAAAAATGTCAAAAGTATCAGGAAGACCTGAGAATGTGTAGGTCCTTTACTGAATGCAGAAGGCAATTGAGTTATGGATGCAGAGAAGACTGAAGTATTTAATTCATTTTTTATTTCACTCTTCACAGATAGGGGCAGCCACCAGATGATGGGTACAGCTAGCAACAAAGATGGGAAAGGAGACAAACAGTTTAGAGTAGTGGAGGAATGTTAGGGATTTAGAGAAGCTAAATGCTTTTAAATTGGCATGGCTGGATGGGATACGCCCCAGGAATTGGTCAAGGTAATTTTGGAGCCATTAGCTATCCTCTTTGAGAACTTATAGAGGTTGGGTGTACATGGCTGTACCTGTAGCAGAGACAAGGCCCAAGTGAAAGTTGTGGTAAGCAAAGATTAAGGGGTGGGGATGGGGGGAGGGTATGTGAGCAGAAAATAGTGATGGGAGTGGCACTCCTTATTCTAGTGGGAGAGGAGGATCTGCTCGTAGTGCAGAGAACCACCAAACATCTTATGGATGAGTTCTCTGCCTTCCCTTCAAGGTTGACAGAGGTTTGAGAGAGGAAGCTCACTGCTGAAGCTTGGGATGAAAGGCTTAGTTACTAAACCACTTGCCAGAGAGCTTAAAGCTAAAGATGATGAGGGTGGAGTTGCTCTAATAACTAGGATCTAAATTTAACAGGGTATCCTGCCCTGGAATATTTTAAACTCTCTGTACCCTGTAATCTGGGCAGAGTGATATGTGGTTAGATGGAAGTTGTACAGGGCTAACAGTATATCAAGCTCATATGTGATTTATGTCATAACCACACCTGACTCATATTTTAAAGCCACACACAGAGATTCCTTGAGAGTTGTTGTCTTGTCATTTTAGAGCTGTGGGGCTATCCTTTTTGGCAGGTGTGCCACAAATTAGCCCTGTAGGCTCCCCGAGTGCCACTTTGATCATTTTCTCTTAGTCTGCTGCTCAGCTTTCTGCTCCCTACCCTATGCTTCCTAATTATGTGCTTTGCTTTCTACTCCCTGCCCTATCTGTCGCTGTGCTTTGTGTCCCCTTCCTGGTCTGTTGCATGCCACACACAGAGGCTGCCTATGCCAGTTGTGACACCCACTTGTGCAGGTTGGCCACTCCTGTTTTACAGAACTAATTTAATCTTCTTCTTTTAAGGAAGATACATTTCATGCAGTATCTTTGGTTTTATACATAACATTCCATTTTAAAATGACTTTCAGGTCTTGGGGATTTTTTGGCAGGGTTAGTAATATTTGGGATCCTCAGTGACCAACAATTAGCATGTTGACAGTGCTGTAACTAATGGTGCTTATGGGATCTTCAAATGCATAAAAAGGAAGAGGGGTAGTAGTAGACAGGCTATATTTTTTCCATATGTATCACTGGTGTGGTCACTACTGGAATATGGCATCTGGTCTTATGGTCACAGTTTGGGGGATGTTGATAAATTAGAGAGTATTCAGAAAAGATCCATGAGAATGGTTGATTAAAAGAATTGGAAAAAATACCTTTTAGTGAAAGACTCAAAGAGCTTGATCTGAGAAAAGGTTAAGGGGAGAATTTGATCAGTCCATCAGTAGTTACATGGGGAAGAGGTGTGATGATACAAGGCTCCCCCCATTAAGCAGAGGGTGTTACAAGATTCCAGTGACTAGAAATGGAAGGCAGATTAATTCAGGGTCAACATAAGGCTCATATTTTTAACAGGGAAGGCAATTAATCACTTTAAACAACTGCCAAGGGTTGCAATATGTATCTCATCACTGGTGGTTTTTAAGTCAAGATTGAATTCCTGCAACCTGTATGATGCAGGAAGCCAGATAACATGATCACAAGCCTTCTGGGCTTGTGACCTGTGAATATATAAGTTCAGGCGATTGCAGAACATGTTTCATTTGCATTGAAGGGCTGCTCGAACAGCTGCCATTTGGAGTGGGGAATCTAGGTTTCAGGAGTAGGCAGGACAGAGGGTAAGTTATGGAAGAGTTATGGTTACTTTCGGTCCCTCCCTGTTTCTGCCACTTACAGAAATAATAAAAGAGCATTGTGCTATAGATGTTCACTGGTGATCGTGTCCCAGAAGGAGCTCAGTCCCACAAACAGTTAAACTTTTGTTTAGTCCCGCTGGTTTAATGCTAGGGATTTCTGCAAAAAGTTCCCACTGTTGTGGTTCTGCCACAGTTGGTACTCTTGGCCTGGTAGTGTGGACCAGGAAGACACAGCAACCAGCATTTCCTCTGATCAGAGCTGGTATTAAAGACGCATTAAAAAACACTGTGGCCATATGACTTTGCTTGTGCTCCCACTCAGATTCCCTCCCCCCACCCCCGAACCGTGGTGTAGACACAACTGAAGAGTTTGATCTGTGTTTTCACATGTAGTTCCATTAATGTCAGTTAAACTACTTCATGTGGGTGAGTAGGTGTTATAAGGATGGGCACTTAGTGATTTTAAACAATTTTTTTTCATAACTATTAAAATATTTTAATGCTCTTTGAGGAGAGATGTTATCCCCAGTTCGTTGTAGCTTACGCTGTTAGTTTTAACATAAATAGGTCTAATACAATACAGAAATGGCACATATTCTATTGTCTGTTACTTTAAGCTACAGAAATAGAGATGTTATAACTCATACATTTTCTCTTTTTCAGACCATTACTGCGCTTAGTCCCATGTATGGCAGTCGGTTTGGCTATGCTCTTTCTAATGGCACAGTAGGAGTCTATGATAAAACAGCTCGCTACTGGAGGATTAAAGTTAGTACAATCAAATCTGTACTGAAGAGAGAAATCAGAATATTAGAGCTGAGAGTTTTGAGACTCACAAAGGGAATTTGGACACCCAGTTAGCATTACAGTGATCAGGAATTGGGCATCTAAATCCCATTGGGTGGCTTTGAAAGTCTCAGTTGAGGTGTTTTATGCAAACTGTTTTTCTAATTGTGTCTCAATCATGAGTATACATATAAAATTAATATCAGGTAACTTGCACTGATGGAGCTGTGGTTATTGGCCCTTGTGTTCGGGATATAGACATAAGGAAGATTTTGAGTTCACAACTGCATAATGCCTTAAGCTATATAGTTTTCTGATATCTCAGAGGTACACTCATTTTACATAGTGTTTGTTAGATATGTTGTGTCTGGTAACTACAGCAGTGCTGTTTGCTGTTCTGTTCATGGAAGACATGTTAATGCCTGTAAAATCATTTTGTCCATTCTTCAGAGAGCAGGACAGGAGTCTTCCTTGTACAATATGTTTTCAGGTGCTTTTAACAGACTGGGTTTATCATATTTCCTTGCATACTACACATCTCCATATAAAACACACACCTTGTTTTTGGAAGGCAGAATGTAGAAAAGAAAAGATTTTTCCAATCATGGCCTGGTGCATGACAAAGTAAGTCTTCCTGGGAACATAGGAAGTGTGGCACTGAGAAGTTCCTGGTGTCAGCTGCCTCATTTCCATTGTCTCCTAGGATGTTGCATGTCCTTGATGCTCCATGTTCCCCAGGCCTTTGCAAAAGCCAGTAGCAAGACTTAGTTCTTTACTATAAGTAGTTCTCCTTATAAGTTCTTGTAAGTTAAGTGTCATTTCCATATCACAGGCCTCATCAAGATCCTACCAACAGCAAACTTGCTGCTTCAGGCACAAGCAACAGCGTTCAATAGCTATGGCTATGAGAGGGCTTTATCATCTTGGCAGCTGCATGGCCTTTACAGTGTCTCCAGGCTTGCTTTTTTTTTGAATGAGAAAAACAACTTCTCCAATTAAAACATGCACCCTAGTTTTGGGGGGCTGATTTTAGGGGGGAAAGGTGCATATTATGTATGAGAAAATATAGTAAATGTTTAAAGCAGTGGGGCTTTCCCATTTACCATTGTTGTCTATCCACAGCCTAAGATATAGGACCACAAAATGATCTTCCTAAATTTTCTTAATGATGCTGACTAGAGCAGCAATTATATTACACAACATTATGGAGATTTGATTTTGTACTAAAGGGATTCCTCATTTACAGAGAAGATTTATAAATCTGAAGCTGTAGCTTCAGTCTTTTGCATGTTCCACTGTATTTGTGGGAGGAGAGGCCTGATAATCCCTTGGGATAGAAACATCAGAGGGACAGAGAGGGTCCTTGGAGAGAATGGGCCTGTGTGTGAAATGCAAACACTGAGATTTCGGAGACTTATGGATAGGGATGCCCTGACCCTGTTAAGAGACATCTGGTTGCATCTGTATGTAATCTATACTTAAGTGCCCTACATGTTTCAAGACCTTCTGGTAAAAAAGAGTAGCTTAATAATTCTTTGTTTTTTTCCCAGTCTAAAAATCATGCAATGAGCATACATGCATTTGACCTTAATTCTGATGGAGTGTGTGAACTTATCACTGGATGGTCTAATGGGAAGGTGAGTTTGAATGAAAAGAGAATATATAGCTGTAAAACAGGAGATTTTTATTTGAACAAAGCTGTTTTATTGTACAAGGTTAAACAGGCAAATCATTCAAAAGGCTATTATCAATTAAGATCTGAAAAAAATGTTACAACAACCCTGTCTTAGCTGATGAATCTAGTGTCAGATGCAAGTTGATTACAGAAAAATTCCTTCCTCTGTTTAATTCAAAATTGATTGGTAAGGTATGGTAGCAAAGATGTTATGACATTTCAGTTTTTTTGAGATTCTTCTTTCATTTCTTCTTCCAGGTTTATGTGTTGAGCACATCCTAGTAGTATTCTTCCAGGTATCCTGGATGTTCTTAAAAACTCCTAAGAAAGGAAACTTATTAGGCAATTGGAAGGGAGCTTCACTAGTAATTATGAAAATAGTATTACCATGGTTTAATAAATTCATCAGTTAGGTAATGCAGTGTTGCATAAAACTGAATTCTGTTCTCTTGCAACACTGTTTCTTAGCATTGCTGTTTGCCAGAAATGGTTGATCTTCCTGCCATGTCTCCTGTGGACACCATTTGCTAGTGTTTTCTTGTAAATCAGCACTCCTTCCACACAATATCCTTTCAGGTTCTTGGGGTTATCTAATCTAATTCACCTCTGAGCTAGAAACCTAGTGCTCCAGGATTCAGTAGAACCCCTGGTAAGGGGCTTCTGGTCTCAATACAGCCTTGTTGTATAGGAAACCTCTACACACTACTATTTTCTCCAGTCTCTGTCATTTAAGGGTCCTTCCTGGTTGTTGAGGAACTGCTGTGTTCTGAACGCTGAAAGAGCAGAGCTGCACAGAGCCCATACTCACCTCCAATGAAAGGTGATTAAAGTTCACAATGGTTGTGCATAAAACTAATGCACTTCATCAGACAAAGACTACAGATAAGATTGGACACTGTAAATGTTGCTTGAAGGTGGTTATTTATTATTTAGTCCTGTCATTGTAGCTTCAAGAGCAGCACAGGCTTGTGATTCCCCTTCCTTTTCCTCTAGCTTTTATTTTTCTCATGGGAAAGCCTTTCTGAGGAGCAGTTCTTTTTTTAACTTGACTACATTTAGATTGCATTTAGTTGTTTAATTTTTGGTAGGATTTTCTTAATCTAATAATGTTCAACTGTAGTTCCATGAATGCAGCAGGCTTCATAAGTTAATGTCCTGGAGCACTGCATAATTTATACTGTGAAGTTAGTTTTCATCTTCTTCATGCGGTGTCTTGGGAATGTTCTGTATTCCAGGTTGATGCACGCAGTGACCGAACTGGGGAAGTCATCTTTAAGGACAACTTTGCATCCTCAATTGCTGGAGTTGTGGAGGGGGATTACAGAATGGATGGTAACACCCAGCTAATCTGCTGTTCGATTGATGGTGAAGGTAAGAGAGCAATTCAGTGTGCTAGTTTAAGCCAAGCAGAAATGGCAAAAGCTTTATCCATAAACTTTAGTGCCAATACATTTTTTTGGCGCCAGGCCTCCTCAGACTGGCTGTGCTTTATGGTTTTGCCTGCCAAATCTGTTAATGTCCTTCGGAAAATCTAGGAAATAGAAGCATCAGGCTCCCTGCATATCAGGTTTTGAATAGTTGTTCCTATATTAGAAATGACCAAACCTATTTTATTTGCTGATTCAGGAAGCCAACAAAATTCTTTTGCTTGACAGAAATGATTTTCCTCTGTTAGCTGAGCAGTATTGTATTTGGTACGTATTGCAGTATTTCAAGCCATATTGTTAAAGATGGAGGTAGAAGAAACAAATACAGATGAGATCTCTGGCTTCTTTATGGTTGATAAAGAAAGTCCAAAAAGGTCTTTTTAAAATGTTATATTGAAAGTTCAGTGCTTAGCAACTTTGTTTCCTGGATGCTATGGCTGAGTGGAGAACTGGTGGGCTTGCATCATTAGATACCAAGGAAGTGAAACTTGAGTAACTGAGGGTGGAAACAGATGTTTCCTTTGTATTGCCATAATAATTTTTATGGTGGCACACAGGCCAAGCAAACAGATGTCCATATACCTTGTCATACCATAAATGCCCCAAATTTGTGGCTGTGACATAAATGGTATTAAGTTGTGCTATTTCATTATGGCAGACATCTGTTAGGTTTATGGCAAGAGAGTGTAATAAGTTCAGAGCTGCCTGTGCTCTCCAGCTGCCCTGGGTATGTGCTCCTGAGGCTTGAGGGGCCTGATCCTGGGTGCCCTGGGAATATCCACACAAATTGAGGCCCCTCAAATCCTGAGAGCACCTGCCTGGCTTTTTTCCATCTTACAGAAACGTGCCTCAGGCAATCTCTGGGGCATTTCTCTGTGAGCAGAGAACACATCACCCATTGACCTGCAGGATCAGGACACATCCTGCCCGACACATCGCACTACAGCTGATCTGCTTCATTAATGTGTCCTCTAAGGAAGTGAAACATGATTTATCTGAGAACAGAGCTGCTTTTTTATTTAGGCCCTTTGGGTACAGATTGAAGTAACTTTGAAACATCAGTCAGCTTGCAAGGCTGTCTACCGGCTCTCCACTTCCTCTGTGGAGAGGAGAGGGGG
>NW_005842478.1:1193723-1194442 GCF_000455745.1 Alligator sinensis
TCTGGAGGAACTATGGGTCCGTTGTCCCTGTGCACCTATAACAAGAAGTGAAATGCTTCAAAATAATTCCTCATTTTACAAGGTTCAGCTGCTTTTGAAATGTTTCAAAGGGCACGTATATTTGTAGAGGTTTGAAATGTTTCAGTTGTTACTTCTCTCCACACCTTTTATGTTTTCAAAATGAATGATCAAAGGAAAGACCCAGAGTCTGACCCTAGTTAGCTGAGCAAAAACAAATGTGTGGTACCAACTATTTGAAGCAAAAGTCCAAGCACACTCAGCCAGCACAGTACTGTTCTCTGTAATAGTACTCCTGCCTGTTTTTACCACAGGTTGTCAGTCTATGTTTAACATGTTTTGGCCATTAAGCCATTTTCATTGGGAAGGAGCAGTAAGGAGCCAGTTAACAAGAGCCATTTTATTAAGGTTGTTCACCCTGAAGACTCTATGCAAGTTAACATCACTGATGTGGATTCTTTTCAGGGCAGTAGACAATGAACCTCTGTACTGGGGTTGGGGCAAATAGATGCTGCTGTGATAGAAATAATAACCTGCATCTGGGTTGCATGTGGTCTGACCCTTTACAGCCTCTCATGGGATCTTCCCACTTGAGTCCATTTGCAGGAGTGGCATCAATGTTCTGCTTTTCCCTTTCTCCTTTCCCAGTTCTTTCTCTTTTCCTTTCCTCATCAAAATGGAATTGTGCCTTGCAGAGGAAA
>NW_005842478.1:1194473-1196211 GCF_000455745.1 Alligator sinensis
AGTGGGCCATGTCTGTGGGGTTCTGTGCCCTCGGACTCGGAATCACTGAATGGTTCTGTTCCCTGCAACACTTTTTTTCTCAGTTGAGCTTACACAGTCATGCCAGAAATTAGAGGGAGGGTTGCTGCTTGCTGCATGGCTTCTGACTTCACTTACAAACAAGCTAATAGAAGTTACAGGAAACAGGTCTGTTGTAAAATGAAAGGCCTTTTTAAGAAGCACGTGGTTCCTGCCTTTCCATGTAAGCTCTCCTGGCTCAGTTTCCCTTATGTAACAATACCCTCAGATCCTACCTTTCCTGGGTCAACCCTATGCTCATTATGGCCCTGTCTTAGCCCTGGTCCTTAAATCCCCTTGAGTGAAAAATACGATAAAAAAGGAAGGGGCATTAGCTAGCTTAGGAAGGTGAATGGTGAGCGTGTTGCCATCATACCAAGATGCTGACAGCACTGGGCAGCTGTATAATTCCTAGAAAAGTTTTGTCAAGCTGGAGTAATGCTGAGTACTATTAAGTAATTTAAGACTTGCTTACCCAAACTAAATACATCTTAAAGAGACCAACACTACTGTGTGTGTCATTTTGACCAGTGAGAATCAGCTTGAGAGAATTATACCAAGTTATCCCATTTATCTTTTTACCGAGATTTGTGACTGGAAATATAAAGGGACACATGGCTTCTGTACCATTTGGGCATGTCCCCCCAAATATGTTTGACATTTCTGTCTACTTCAGCTGAGCAGTGTGCCACTGGAGATCAGCTGAGGATCTGGCATGATGTTACTTTGGTTGTTGATCTGTTAATGCAAAATCATGTTGCAAAAGCTAAAATGTTAGGGTTGCTACTAAAGATACTGTGCTTTGTTTTTGTTCAGTACGTGGTTACCTGCCAGGAAGCCAAGAGATGAAGGGGAACTTGATGGATAGCACTGCAGAGCAGGATCTAATTCGAGAGCTTAGTCAAAAGAAACAAAACCTACTGTTGGAATTACGAAACTACGAGGAAAACTCAAAGGTACTTCCCAAAACAAGATGAAAGGCCTGGCCCCAGCTTCAGAGCCAGGGAATTCAGCATAACTCTATAAAAGTCATTAGTATTTTGCTGGTATAAAACTAGAGATGAAATGGGTGTCTTGATACTGTCAGAAGAGGTAGAATGCATTGATAATATAAAACAGTTGCCCCAACTTCTTCACCAGACCTGGTTGTTGTGTTAGTAGGAACCAGTTCTTACTTTACTAAAGCCTTCCCTACTTTTTTCATCTGCTTAATGATGTGGCTCTCCTGACATGGAAAATGGAGCTAGATCTTGTTCTGGCGTGTGCATCAGCAGTTGGATGGATAACTGGGTTCTGACTGTAGAATCTTTATAGTTGTTGCTGCACAAGCCAGAAAAAGCTCCACAGGTGATTTTGTGAGAAACTGAGAAATAATTGGATGAGATTGGGAGCAGAGGGCACCCCCTAGCTCAGGGGTGGGCAAAATATGGCCCACGAGGGCATTCTATCTGGCCTGCAGGGCCCCTAAAAAATGTAGAAAATTAATATTTCTCTGCCCTTGGTTCCTGTCAAAAATGACAGGAACCAAGGGCAGTAGGACCCAGGGGGAGCCTGGCGGGTTACCACAACAGCAGGGCCTGCCTGGCCCCGCCCTCCCAGGTGGAAGCCCCAGCAGGGGCTTCTGACCTGGGAGCAGGTGCCTGCCAGGAACCCAGGAACCTTGGGGAGGGGGAGAGGGGGG
>NW_005842478.1:1196636-1213712 GCF_000455745.1 Alligator sinensis
TGCCGTGGGCCGGTGTTGCCCCCCCCCGCCTCGGGGCTGCCCAGTGTGCAAGCTCTGGGCTGGCAGCAGCAGCCAACACTGCCCAGTGTGACACGCGGGGGGGGCCGCAGGTGCTGCCACCACGCAGCCCCGACAGGCGAGCCCAGAGCCGCCGCGAAGCCCGGGCTGGCAGCAGGGCCAGGTTACAAGCTGGTGCTGAGTGCAGGGAAAAGTGGCCCCTCACTTGCCCCGTGGCCAACGCCCCGCACTGTAGCTGCCTGCAGCCCATGTGGGGCTGCCTGCGCTAGCTCAGGACAGCCCTGTGTGGGCTGTGAGCGACTGCAGCAGGGAGCACTGGCCATGGGGTGGGCGAGGGGCCGCTTTTCCCCGCACACAGCACCAGCTTCTTCCCTCCCAGCTAGCTGGGGGTCGGGGCTTTGCGCTACCCCCTGCCTGTACCACGGGGCTGGGGGGCACTGAGGGTGAGTGGGTGGGGAGCTAGTGGGAGCATGGGGCCTGCACTGGTGTCCCAGGGCCAGTGCCAGTGGGGCCCAGAGCAGAGTGGTAGGAGCTCTACGGAGCCGGGCCAGCTCCCCACTCTCCCTGCTGGTGCAGCCCAGCCCGGCTCCACAGACCCCTGCCAGCCTGTGTCCCACTTTGGACCCCACCTGTGCTGGCCCTGGGACATGGGACCAATGTCCCAATGTCTTGGGACATTGGTCCCACGATGGTGACCAGGGGGCGGGGCATCTGTCAAGGGGTGGGGCTACCCATGTGGCCCTCGACAGCCTGCCAAAACTGGTTAAGGGGCCCTCCGCCTGAAATAATTGCCTGCCCCTGCTCTAGCTTGACATGGAGGAAGTAGGGAGAGAGCGCCATGCAGAGTTTTCAAAATAGTCCAGAGGAAGAGTAGATTCATAGGGTAACTGTACTGATTAATACCTGGATCCAGCAGTGCACTTAAACATGTGCTTCAGTCCCGTGGTATGTGCTCAGGTGTTGAGCACATGCTGAAGTGTTCTTTTTTGTTTGTTTGTTTTTTTAAATGAGGTCTATATACAGAGCTTGCAGTGGCAAACAGACACTATATAAGGGCTGTGTGCCTGGGTTTCAAGAGTTTGAGAGTAAGCTTAAATAAACCATTCTTTACACCACTTCTAAAATGTATGAAAGGTGCTGTAATAATTCCCTCTCCTTGGAGGAGGAAGGTGGTTTTTGGAGATATTTCTAAGCTGCTTGAGTGAAAAAAATGTTACTTTTGCAAGGCTGATCTAGAGCTGCTTGTGTACATTGCAGCAGATTGAGCTGAGCACTCAGGTCAATGAAGCTGACGCGCAGAGGGGAGTGATTCCAGCCAA
Organism: Alligator sinensis; assembly: GCF_000455745.1. Classification (NCBI taxonomy): domain Eukaryota; kingdom Metazoa; phylum Chordata; order Crocodylia; family Alligatoridae; genus Alligator; species Alligator sinensis. Next base: position 1,197,974 of record NW_005842478.1, read on the forward strand.
TACGCAGCTCCAGACAGCTTTTTCCGTTAACCTGGGTGGTGACAGTCAGTCTGCTCATGTTGAGTTGTGTATCTCCACATCAAATGGTGAGAGAGGATTTACAACTGGTTCTTGGAACTTCACATAAATGTTTTGTTATATTTAACTCCTGATTTGCCTGTCCCTTCACTAGTCTTCCATTTTCAGTTTCTTCTGTCTGGGCACTTTTCCCTTTGCAGAGTTTTGAATCAACAGATGTGGCATCTCTCAAAGTTTTCATTCCTGTAGCACCTAACTATTTGTTCCTCCTTCCAGAGGAATGAACAGAAAGGGCAATAAACTAGTTTTAATGATTTACAAAGCAAACCTTACTAGAGAACAATGAATTAAGTCTCCAGCCTGAGACTATTAAATCTGGCCCTTGGTGTAGTGGCTCAATGTTTATAGTGCATTGTTTTCTATGTTCTTTCCCCCATCCAAAATCCCTCGTTCATTTGGTTTTGAATGTAGTAGTGGTTTGTTGCCACAGAAGAGTTATTAACCAATAAACTACTTTCTCCCCTTTCCTAAGACACGATCATCCGAGCCGTGCTGATCTTTGCTGAAGGGATATTCGAAGGCGAGAGCCACGTTGTTCATCCCAACCTCCAGAACCTTTTAGGTCACATTCGGGTTCCCCTTACTCCTCCCAAAGATGTCCCAGTGGATTTACACATCAAAGCCTTTGTGGGTTACAGAAGCAGGTGAGGTTTATGGCAGCTTATATGGTGTAGTCAAACATCAGTTCCCATTGCAAGCAGCATTTGGTGAGAAACACAGCAGTGATGTCACTTTGATCTCTCTTGACAGACTTGTCTGGTAGCTGGTCTGTCAGTACAGTAGCTCCTTTACCTCCAAGAGAAATGAAATGTTCTTTGTAAAACAAACACAAACAAACAAACAAAAACAGCCAAAGCTCAGCATCTTCAGAAATGGTGTTCTTACATCCTTGAAGCCTTAAGTTTGCTTTATTTAAAGTCAAGGGCAGGTGTGCTCAGAAGGAGCATGGGATGTATCCTCTGAGAGCCTGAGTGTTCTCAGCTACTTTGAGGAAGGAAGTCCTGTGCGAGTATTTGAAGGCAGAATTTGAACAAGTCATTGTCTAAATAAAATGTCTCTTAACATATGTTAGAAAGTCATTCCTTCTGTTCACTTGTATGTCAAGATCAGTTTACCCTGATCTAGGTAGTAGTATCCTTTTGTAAGAAGTGTAAGAAGCCATTGCAGAAGAAATGTAGAGAACTGAATTCGGTTCTTGCCAGGATATAAACCTTTCCTGTCATCTGAAATGTTATTCATAATACATCTTAATTGTAGTTCTTAATAAGATGTCTCCAGCTATGTGTTTGAAATCTTCAATGTAGGGTCCTAATGAATTTTGTGTTTGTTGCAGGGACTGTGGTGACAGAGGCTGTGTGATGCCAAATTAATTATTTTTACTTTAATAGAAGGATGTAGTTGAGTGAGTCCCTGGCACACCAGTAAATTTCTCTTTTTTTCCCTCTGGGTTCCTTTTAGCACACAGTTCCATGTATTTGAGCTGACACGACAGCTACCACGCTTTTCAATGTATGCTTTGAGCAGCCCTGACTCAGCCCCTCAACCTCTAAGCTTTGTTAACTTTACAATCAGCGAGAGAGTGCAAAGGGTGAGTTTCATGCCCTGCATCTAATTTTCTGGTTCTGAGCACAGTTTTGGCTTTTGTATCAGGTGAAGCATTTGCAATTAACTTAGGAGTCCCTAAAGCAAAGGGTGTCAGTAAGAGTTGGTGTTTAACAGGAATCATTTACAGCTTGAGTTCATGCTGCTGGTTTTTCTTTTCAGTGCAGGCACAGTAGAATCTCTCCCAGAGTTTCCCTCTAGCTGCAGGAAATTACTGCTTAAGATCATAAAGAGTTTTTACAATTACCGATTCATTCACTGTTTATCACATAAAACCTTCCTTCCTTGCTTGCATAACAGGAACCCCATAACAGATGAGTAAATTTTGTAAATTAGCAGACAAGGGAAAAACACAACCGAGTGTCAAGATATGTCTTCTCCACTGCGCCAGCATCATTCAGATTCATAAGGATCTGTAAATGTTCTGCAGTTAATGTATGAAGTCTGAAGTCCTGGGACAGCAATTTATTGCAGCCTGTATCAAGAGCTGCTGGTCCACATCTGTTAATTACTGAAGAGCTACCACACCCAAGTAACTTTCATTGCATAGAAACATCCAGGCAAAAAGTAACACATTGCTTGGTTTCTTGAAGACAGAATGATCAGGTGTGTGTGTGACCTTTCGCAAGAAACTTAGTTAGCCTTACCCCTCTGAGTTCTGTCTCTCTTGGACATTTCTCTGTCTCTGGTTATCATAGTAGGGGACATCTCATAATCTGAATATTTTATCCTCTGAACACTCCTAAGAGACACAGAAGTGCTGTTATCCTCATTTTGCAGGTGTGGAGACACAGAGGGGCTAATTAAATTGTCCAAGACCAGATGGGGCAGGGGAGTCTGTATCAGTGGTGGGACTTGAACCTTGAACCCTCCCAAGGCCCCAGGTAGTGCCCTAATCACTAGATCGTCCTTCCTTTGTTAGCTTCTTGATTTTCCTCATTCTTGATCTAAAAAAAATAGTGCATTTAATTGACAGCTTATAAAGCAGCAACCTGTTCACTTTTCATGGGGCAAAAGAGTCATTAATTAATTCTGTGCTTACCCAGTAATGTCCAGAGTCCTGGAAAGCTCACTGTGGGTTGTTAAAATTGGAGTCAGATTTTAGTTGTGCTCATAGGCAGTGGAAGGCCAGGGCTAACGGGGCTTAGCCCCCGCAAATGCAGGGCAGCAGTGGCAGTGTAGAGGACCACCGGGCAGCCCAGCTGCAGGCTCCAGGCAGCTGCAGCAGAGGGGGAGGGGTGTGCACAGACAGACACGTAGCCAGGAGTGTAGCGCCCAACAGATAAGTCTGAAGGGGAAAGGGTGTGAGGGAGGGAAGGGGCATGAGGGGACCAGATTGAGGCCCACGTGGTGAGGGAGGGAGTGGGGTAGGGGCTGGGGCAAATGAGGCCCCGAGAAGCCACGTGTGATGCCATGTGCCTGCCGCTACCGGATGGGCAGGGAACAAGGCATAGGCGCAGCCGGTGTGTGGAAGGCATGTGGCATTGCACGTGGCTCCTGGGCGATGGCAATGGGGTGCAGAGCCCAGCCCTCCTCGGCAGCCCTGCTTGGCAAAACCCCACACACAAATCTGGGGGGCACATGCCCCCTGTGTCTCTCCCAGGGTATGTGCAGCACTGGGAGCCCCTGGAGCTGCCTGTGGCTCTGTCCCGTGACCTGCCCCGGCCTTGGGACCCCATTTGCCCCTGCCCTGTTCCACTTCCTCCCTCACCGCGGGGGCCTCAATCTGCCCCTTCCCTCCCCCACACCCCTTCCCCTTCACAGACTAACCTGCTGGGCAGTGTCTGTCTGTCTGTCCGTCCGTCCGTCCGTCCATGTGTGTAGAAGTATTTTTTAAGTTTAAGTTTTACACCCCCCCCCCCAATATTTTCTCCCTCCACCTGTGGTTGTGCTCTGTATTATAATAAAAACCAATTTAATTATATGGAGTAAAATCAATCTTGCATATGATTCCAGGATACAGTAAGCTAAGTGCTCTGCAGTCCTTGTATGTGTTTGTTGTATCACAAATACATTCCAGACATTTCTGGGAGTAAAGGGTGATGTGAATTTTTTTTGAAGGTTGTTATGTGGCTGAATCAGAGCTTTCTGTTGCCAGAAGATGCTGAGTTTCAAAGTGCACCCTTTCAAGTCTGTTTCACTTTCCTGCGCGATGCTGGGCAACTGTGCATAAAAATGAAACCCAGTGGGGAGGTAACTTTTTTACCCTTGTTCTACTGGGCTTAGTTCCTATCCAGATGTGAAAGTAAACATGCAGCCATGGTACAAAGTGGAGGAGGGAGGGGATCATTGTAATTTAGGAAAGTAGGGCTGGAAAGGATCTCACAAGATCTAGTCCAGCTCCCTGCTCAGGGGCGGATCATTCCTGACTAAACCTTCCCAGCCAAGTGTCTGTCTATCTGGTCTGGCAAATTCCCAGGGATGAAGAGTCTGCAACTTATCAAGGCAGCCTGTTCCAATGCTTGATCACCCTCATAGTCAGAAAATTCTTCCTAATTTTGAAACTAAATTTCCTTTGCTGCAGCTTGAGTCCATTGTTCCTAGTCCTTTCTCTTGCCACCACAGAGAAAAGGCTATGTCCACCCTCTTTGTAATCTCCTTTCATCTATTTGAGGAGTGTTATCAAATCCCCTCCTCAGTCTTCTTTAGAGCAGGAATAGGAGGAAGCAAGCTGTTTGCATTTCCTGGGCTCTTTTTTTGTGCTTATTCTTTTCAGCTGAGAATTATTGCCACAGCCTCAGAGCCTTACTGTTCCATGTGCCACTACCGGATGGGCAGGGGACAAGGCATAACTGCAGCCAGTGCACGGAAGGCATGTGGCATTGCACGTGGCTCCTGGGCAATGGCAGTGGGGAGTGGAAGTGCTAACATTTTAGGTGGGGCATTGTCCAGAGTATCTTCAGTTCTCTTTTCTGGGCACGTGATGCCTGTTTTACTATCCGGAAGTAAAATTCCAAGCCCAGTCAGTGTAATGGACGATACAGTACATTGTCCTTTCAGCTTTCTGAAGCAATGTATTCTTTTGGGGTTGAATTCACCACTGTGCAGAGGGGTAGCACAAATTTGATGTGGACATAGCCCTAACAGGAAGGTACAGGGTGCAGGTTAGCAGTACATGTCTCTGCACAGTGAGGTCTGAGCTCCCTCCAAACAGGAAGGCGTCCCCTGTATTACACTAGGCTCTGGATCTTGTCCATAGTGTTTAATTCTAACAATGTATATTATTGGAGTAATAGACCTCCCAGTGAAAATCTTGCCTGTTGATAGTATTTGAGGATTGGTTGAATACTCTGTAACATGAATCCTACTTAACAGTCATGGGAAGAGAGATTTTGGTGGTGAGGAAGTCTGAAACGTATTTTACTCTTGCCTGTTAGATTTCTGTCAGCACTGATGACATTGATCTAGCTGGCAACATTATCCAGTCAATGGCCTCCTTCTTGGCAATCGAAGACTTGCAGGTGGAAGCAGATTTTCCTGCATACTTTGAGGAGCTGCGGAAAGTGCTAATTAAGGTCAGCTTCTAACAAGTGTTTCCAAATAGTGATTTTTGGTTGGAGACAAGTCACAGGTAGGAAGTGAGTGGTGTGCATTGCTTGGCATCTAAACCTTTTGCAGTCTTCTGTCATTTAAAACTAAGGCTGTGGCTTGCTGTATGTAAGAATGGCAGTTTCCAAAATGGGATCTTCTCTTGCTTAGTGGTTTGTTATTTTGAAAATTCCCTTATTGTTTCAGCTATTACATATGAGATTCAAAGCTCATCAAAATCAATGGGTTAGGATCAGGCCCTTATGTGAATAAGAAAGGTTAATAAACAGTGGGAGAATAGTAGCTATCCCACGTCTTGCCAGGGGAGAAGTTATTGCTGCACTAGCAAAGGTACCCCAGGGGAGGGATAGGAAGTGAGGGCAGTGTATGCCTTAGAGTTCAACTCCAGTGTCTTAGGTCTTCATTAAATGCCTGTGGTGGAGGTGGGCGATGCTTAATTCATGAATGTTCATTCTTGATAGGTGGATGAGCATCATACAGTACATCAGAAACTCACTGCCGACATGGCCGATCATTCCAACCTCATCCGGAGCATGCTGGTCCGAGCAGAAGATGCACGTCTCATGGGAGACATGTGAGCAGCTGTTGTCTTGCTCTGCCATATAGAAATGGTAGCATGGTATAAGTGTGGAGTGGGTACATATTAGTCATACCTGATCATTGTGGTTAACTAGAATTGTCTCGGCTGTCCTCCTTTTGATCTGCCCCTTCTGGATCCTCCTGGATTCTTAACCTGTTCTTTTAGGTTAAGAACCAAATGGGTAGGAAAAGGGGGAGATGGAAACTGTAGCAATGATTCAGTTTGAGACTGGCAGTGTGAATTAGCTGGCTATGAGGGAATGGTCAAGTTCTCAGTTAGGTTAGAACAAGTCCATTCTGGCCAGAAGGGAGCAGAAGCTGGTTGAGGTGGGAAGAAGAGGATGCTTCTTCTGTGACTTTAGAGAATGTTACTCCCCTTAACAGCTTTTTCCTCCTGAAGCCAGTGACTAATGTACATCCTCACTCTTGCAAGAAGCCTAGAGATCCACTGCAACTACTGATCATCCAGACTTACTCTTCTAAAGAAAGGAATTCCTTTTCTCAGAGCTGCCGGTCACTAATTAAGTATCAGAGCAAGAAGCTAATGGGAGGCATGAAAAAGAGAATGAAAATAGGGCATCTGTTTTGAAATACTTAGTTTCTGGGTGTAAGTAATGAATAATAACTGTCATGGTGAGATGTGGTTGTACTGGGTACCTGTGTGACTCTGTGTAGCCTTGTAGCTTCAAGCGCTTGAGAAGACAAGTAGCTCAGTCACTACAAGAACTAAATATTGTTGCCACTTTGACCTTAGCAAAACAAGAAATGTCTTGGTTTTCTTGTCCCCGGTGTTTCACATAACCCTCGTGTTTGCTCCCCCAGGAAAAACATGAAGAAACGGTATGTAGAACTCTACGATCTGAACAGAGACTTAATAAATGGATATAAAATTCGCTGCACCAATCACACCGAGCTGTTAAATAATCTCAAAGCTGTAAATCAAGCAATCCAGAGGGCTGGGCGGCTGCGTGGTAAGTGTGGGTCAGGTGTGGTAAGTCTAGGGATTCATTGGTTTTGGTCCTACCAGTAGGCAAGGGTAAAGAATGATGCATCTAAGAGCAAACATAATAGTTGGAGCTTTATTGAAAGACCAGATTAATTTAGTTGAGTTTGATCCAAGAACAAAATAGTGGAAATTTCCTTACTTGTTTTTCTGGTGCAGAGGAATACAGGTTTTCTGTTTAGACTGCAGTGTTACTTTCCATTTGTATTTTGCTTTAAAAGTATCTCTGAGCTGCTGTATTCCCTAATCTCAAAGGATCCCAAAACTGCTGTTCAACTGTAGTGTAGATTTTGGCCCTAATCCTGCAAACTGCTCTGAATAGGCAAACCTCTGCATTGGCACAGAGATCAGCTTACGCACAGCAATTGGTAAGGGTAAGGTGTGTTTTTAATGCCCAGGAAAATTTGCCAGGCTGTGTTTCATAAATCTGAAGTACAGAAAACATATTAAATCTAACATATATACATATGTGTGAAAAAACTGCCATGCTTCTTATACTAGAATACTTTCCAAGCCCTATAATTTATTATTTAGCTGTCTCTCCTTGGAAAGTCATAAGCTCTGCCAGTATTGACACAAACAAACTCAAATTTTATAGTGCACACTGAAAATGTAGAGCATGCAAGGAAGTTGCTGGGCTGAGGACAGAGGTTCATTGTCAAACCCAATTTGTTTTTCTACTTATTAGGTTGGAAGAAGCACCAGGTATGGTCTCTTGGTATTTCTTTTGCATTAATTACTTGCTAAGGACCCAGTGCTGAGTTACTGAGAATTGTAAATTCCCATGAAAGTTAGTTTGTTATGAGTGCTTAGTGAAACTTGGGATCAGGACCCAAATGCAGCTTTTGGTAGTGTTAAGGAGAAAAGTTAGTTTTAAGCTTTTTGAGTGTAAACATTACTACTATAATTAGACACAATTGTTAGTGTCATTTTAAAGCTAAATTGAATTTTTCACTTTTAAGTTTTAAGTTTAAAGGAGACACTATCATATTAAGTCAGACTCTGCAAATTTACCCAAACTACAATAAATCTAAAAATTATTGAAATTGCTGTAAATATTCTTTTACCCTGTTTTACTTTTCTTCCTTTTGAATAATACTAGTTAGATTCACTTGTACTTCTATGCCTTAGCATTTTGCAAACTGTTTGAGGAGAATTTCTTGTTTAGCTGTCTGGGAAAGTGGCTGTCTTTATTTTTGGATGGACCCGGCTCATCACAGTGATATGCCAGCTAGGTATGGACCTGTAGGCATCTGTGTAATACAAGAAAGAAAACCTTTTCCCCTTGCAATTAAAAAAGTAAAGAAGAATTACCAAGTTTTAAAAAATGTATTATGAGAACCTAAATTTTCAGTGATCAGATGTGACTGGTAAGATCCCTTTACTGGCTTCTAGCTTCAGTTTTGGGCTGATATTTTCTCTCTCTTTTGCTCTCTTTCCAGTTGGCAAACCCAAGACACAGGTGATCACAGCATGTCGGGATGCAATTAGGAACAACAACCTAAACATGCTCTTCAGGATAATGCGTGTTGGAACTGCGTCTTGTTGAGAGAAGAAGCATGGAGCTCATACTTTTAGACAAAGATGATTCTTGACCAAGGGACAGAGACATTGTAGTTCTTCCTCCTAGGCTGTTCCCAAAATAATTACCTAGATGCTGGAAGGGAAAAGCACAGGGGCGATATGATGTATAGCAATGTGTAATGGAGCAATGCTGAAAAACAGTTCAGTCTGCCAGTCCACTGTAGAATTCAGTAATCAGAACAGATAGCTTTGTAATGAAACTGGCAGGTAGGAAATGCTATTGTGGAGATTAAAGAATAGGACCAGCTATGGAGAAAGGGTTAGAATTGTAAAATGCAGCTGGGATATTTGTGTAAGTCATTTGAGACAGTTGTATAATTCTGTAATATTTTTCTTAATGCAACCTATTTATGCAATTTATATATTTTATAGTTATGGTACCAATCTTTTCCATTAAAACAGAATGGGCAGACTTTCCCCATACTTGTGCTCAGTTGCGGGGATGTGCGCTGTTATGTAGTTGATAATGACACACCTCACAGGTTTTGTTCTATAGCCGATGGTGTATTTTGTGAGCAAAGCAACTAACTCAGAGAGAATGTAAAAAGCCTGAGGTGAAGTCAAAGATTTTTGTGGGTGGTAACTCTTATTGGATCAGCTATAGAGTTGGGAGGGATAAGGACAAGCTTTTGGGTACTACTGTACCCTTTCTCAGGTCTGAGCTGAGGTGAGGGTGATATTTTAAACCCAGCCCTTGGAACTACAGCCTGATAACGTGTGCTACTTGAAATCCAGATCTGAGTTTCTGGGGCTGTCTTTCATATTTAGTTACTAATTGCTACTATGTGCTTTAGTACAATGCTGTTGTATGCCACTGCTGCAGGGAGAGGCTGCATTTGTGGTAGCTCTCAGTTTGTGGGCTAGGTAAAGGCTGAGTTCTCAACCACAGCATGCCTAATTGGCTGTATGGAAGCAATAGAAAGTAACCCATACTCAGCTTCTGGGCAGCCAGGAACTAGTCAGTTCCCTAAAGTCAGTACTTGTGTCTTTCTTGGACTAGAGGATGTTCCACCTCTAGCTACTTATTTTCTGCTACTGATGAATGTAACATTGCATCCCATGGATGCGTAAGAAAAAATGGTGTGCCTTCAATAGATACACTTTTTTTAAACTAGCCTTAAAGTAACACAGTAGGTTTGTGGGTTGGAATTTAAATGTGTTTAGACCGTATACAGGAAGAAGCTGATGCATCTGATCAGTTACATCTTCAGCACCTACCATCCATCTCTATACGGTAGAATGCCAAGCAACTGTAGGTCCAGGCAACCACTTCTTGTTTCTGCAGTGCAGTTCTTCCTTCTTTTAAAGTTCTATGCCAAGTTCTTGTTCCTTTTGGATCAGGGAATACCTTGTGGCATGTGCAAGCTTGGGGGGAAAACCCAAAGCAATCTTTCTAAATTCCCTTGTTAACAAAAGCAGACAGGGTTCTTTGGGTAAATGTGGTATCTTTTATTAGACCAACTGAATAGTTGGAAAAATTGTTGTTTGCAAGCTTTTGGGCACAAGCATCCTTCTTCAGGTATAGGGAGAGTCTGCTGGTGTTTGTGCTGGGTGGAATAGAAATCAATATGCAAAATGCAGGTCTGTAAAAATGCAAATACATGGCAGTGGAGATCAGAGGGAATGGGAGACAATAGGTGTGAGACAGGTAGGTTGGAGGGGAAGAGGGGAATGTTGACCTGGTGATAGAATGTTGCTAGTAAAATGTAGAGAGTTTATCTGGGGTTATCAGATGGCAGGCGGGTTGTAATGCACCAGAAATCCAATGTCTGTATTTAGTCTATAATTTTTTTGTATCCAGTAGATTTATGAAATGAAGTTTGTAGGCTTGTCTACAAAAGGTGTTTTGTAAATTCCCATTTGAGGATTAGAACTGAGAGACTGGAGAAAAAGAGAGTGGTTCTCTTGTGAGAAGTGTGTACCCATAGTAATTGGGTATTTTTGTCTTTGATAGATTTTTGGTGTGCATTCGTTCTGGTGTGCAGTTGTTGTTTGGCTTCTACATACTTTCTATCAGGCCATTCAGTGCATTGGATGAGCTATATTACATTTCTGGAGATGCAGGTGTAAGATCCAGGAATGGTGATGGTTCTGTTGTAGGATGTAGTTATTGTCGGAGTGGTGGAGATTGGCAGAATTTACCTTTTTTGTCCCAGCATGGTCTGGATCCATTTGGTGTGCTTTGGGCCATAGGAAGTTTGCTTCTGGTGATGAGGTTGGTGAGGTTTGGTGCTTGTTTAAAGGGAAGGGAGGGTGGTTCTGGAAAGATCTCTTTTAGAATTGGGTCTTCTTCTAGCATGGGTTGCAGTTGTTTGAGGACTTTCTGTATAGGTTCCAGGGAAGGATGGTATGTCATAAAAACGAAATGTGTGTGATTATGTTAGCAAACGATTTTTAAAACACAGGCTCTGGCTATGGGCAGAGGTAACTTTTAATCACTTCAAAAAGGGCAGGGGAAATCACTGCTTGCAGGTATGCATCTGCTGTTACACCTTAACTGTTACCTCTGCTTCTGTAGTGACACACATGATCTAAATCACTGTACATTTATTCTGCATGAAACCTGAGTGAAAATTGCCATTAGGGCTGTGTGAAACTTCGGCAGCTGTTTCGTTTTGGAGGCGTTTTGGCTCGTTTTGGCACCCAAAACACTGAATCTGAAATTAAATGTAAGGCTCCAAAATTAAACGAAACCATCCAAAACATTTCAGAGATGTTTTGGAAAATTTTGGAGTTTTGGAGCTGGGCTTGCAGGGAAACAAAAACTAAGAGAAGGGAGGGGGAAGAGTGGGGGAAGGACTGCTCTGGTTTTGACATCTGTAGCTGGCCAGTGTCTGCAATCTATCCCCAAGGTCCCTTCCAATCCCAGTGCTCGGGGGGGGGACGACACGACACAACGCTTCTTCCCGGCACTAGGCATGGGCTGCGCTGAGCACCGGTCCCAGCTGGCAATGGCAACCTGCTGTCATCCCGCATGCAGCTCCGGGGGCCCATGCCCCCCAGGAAGTGTGGGACACAGTTCCAGTCCTTCCGGGGGGTGTGGGCCCCCGGATCTGCAAGCAGGATGACAGCATCCATCTGTCACGGCACCCCCGCCACACTTCCCCGGTTCTCCTTGCCCCCAGGCACCTCAGGCAGCCCAGCCAGGCCAGGAAGACACTACCCAGAGGTTCGCCGCAGGCTCTAGGGGGCAGCAGCAAGCAGAGGCTTGCAGGTGGACTTGGAGGCAGCCCCATCAATTCAGCGCGGCAATGCTCCCAAGGCTTGCTGGGCGGCTGGCCGGTCTGGAGCCCGATCCTGCTGCCTGGGCCCACGCAAGGGCAGGGCCAGCTTTGTCCTGCTCTAGCACAAAAGGGCAGGTAGCTTATGGCACTCAGGATTCCCAGGCAGTCTGCCATCCAGATACTAACCGGATCTGGACCTACTTAGCTTCCAAGATTGGATGCAATCAGTACAGTCTGGCGGTACATGTGTAGGATTGGCATAGTGGGGGTCCCCATAGGCTTGAATGGGGTGGACATGGTGCCTGGAAGCCCCCATTGGAATGCATGGGGGTGACACGGTGCCTGCAAGTCCCCATTGCAATGTATGGGGTTGACCTGCTGCCTGAAAGTCCCCATAGGCTTGCATGGGGTTGACGTGGTGCCCGAAAGTCCCCTTAGGAATGCATTGGGTTGACATGGTGTCCGGAATTCCTGCCACCAGGGGTTTCACTCCCAATCAAGTACTGAGGGTGCAGACAAAGCACCTGCACAACCACCAGGGGCTTAAGCCTCCAAAAAGATCCCCCCCGCCTTAGCTTTGGAAAAGTGCCCCCGAGCCCTGGCTTTAGCCTCCATCTGTCACAGTACCCACCCCCCCTTCCCCGGTTCCCCTTGCCCCCAGGCATTTTAGGCAGCCTGGCCAAGTCGGGAAGACACCACCTGGAGGCCTCCCACAGGCTCTAGGGGGCAGCAGGAAGCAGAGGCTTGCAGGTGGACACAGAGCCTGCTCCATTCACTCCACCCGCCGTAGCTAGCAGTTACCCCTGGAGCCCGGGGGCTGGCACCTGCAGAGCCGTGCTGTCTCCAGGCACCTCGGGCAGCCCCACTAGGCTGGGAAGACTACACCCAGAGGCTTGCCGTGGGCTCTAGGGGCAGCAGCAAGCAGAGGCTTGCAGGTGGACTTGCAGGTGACCCCATCAACTCCACGCAGCAGTGCTCCCAAGGCTTGCCAGGCGGCCAGCCGGTCCAGGGCCCGATCCCGCTGCCTGGGCCCAGGCAAGGGCAGGTGGCCTACGGCACCCAGTATTCCAAGGTGGTCTCCAATCCAGGTACTAACCAGGCCCGGGCTTGCTTAGCTTCTGAGAGCAGATGCAATCAGTCTGGTCTGGCCACAGGCGGGTGGGATTAGTAAAGCAGGGTCCCCATAGGCTTGAATGGGGTGGACATGGTGCCTGGAAGCCCCCATTGAAATGCATGGAATTGACAGTTGGAGATCAGGAGCAGAGGGAGCAGGGCGCACGTGTGCCACACACACACACGTGCCCCCTTACCTCGGTGGCGGAGGCAGCAGGTGGCGAACGGGGGCGGCAGCAAGCCCTCCCCTTCCAAATCCCTCTCTCACACACCCCTGGGCCCAACCGCTCACACCCTGATCTCACCTCAGCTGCCCTTCAGATGCAGGATTCGCTCAGTGTCCTATATGGCTTTAGCCAAGAATTTCCCTTCCCCATGCTCCCTCGTCAAGGCCCAGGCATGTCTGCCCTCCCCTGTGTGCGCCCTGCCTTCCTGGCCTTGGGAGCCCCTGTCTCTTCTCCTTCCCACTCCCCACAGTGCCCAGTGCACAGCCAAGCTCACCATGATCTTCTGTAGCAGGACCACTTTGCAGGTCTCCGGCTCCAGGGTGTCCTCTCCCCTCTGCTTGGTGGCTCTGCAGAGTGTGGGGATGCAGAGGCAGCTTCTGTGATGGGAGGCTGGCCGTCAGACCAGCGCACACAGGTGGATGTGTCAGAGCCCGTGGGCTGTGTCTCCACTGGGGAGACCTTGGTTCATGTGGTATGACTGCCGTAAAGGCTGAATGTTGGGAGTCAAGGGTGGTCTGGGGGCCAGTTCCCTTAGGGGACTTTCCTACCTTTCCTTGGCCCTGGAGGTGCAGTATGATGTCTGTGAGGGCTTCTTCCTCCAGGAGCATCAGTTCTTCACCCTCCTGCTCTTCTTCCACCTCCTTGCCTTGCAAGTAGGGAATCACTTCACAGGGATGAAAAGGGAGAGGGTGACTATTGCTGCAGCTTGAAGGGTGTAAAGGAGCACAGGGGGCGCAAAGATGCTTTCATCTTCCTTCTGGAGCCTAGGAAGTAGGGAATCACTTCACAGGGATGAAAAGGGAGAGGGTGACTATTGCTGCAGCTTGAAGGGTGTAAAGGAGCACAGGGGGCGCAAAGATGCTTTCATCTTCCTTCTGGAGCCTAGGGCCCTGTGCCAGAGCAAGTATCACACAGCCTCCCCGTGCATCGACTCTGCATTTTCAACCTCATGCCCCCATTACTAAGGAGGACCAGACTGTCCCTGCTTCCCCAGCAGGTGCCGGCCCCTGCACTGACCATGGTTCCCCCTAAGCCAAACCCCACGGTGCCCTCCTGCAGGGAATGGTGCCTGTGACACTGGGATCACTGGAGATGTGTGGCTCAGGCCTCTGTCCTGGCTAAGATTCAACTGCGTAATACCGGGGATGGATGGATTGGTCTGAGTGAGCGCATTGTCCCCAGATTTTTGGCACCCAGGCTGTCTCCTCACCTTTGATGGTGATGCCATAGGGTGGGTTGCTCCAGGACTCCACAGAGCTCTCAAGGTCTCCCCGGGAGGAGCTGGAGCTGAGGCTGGGGCTCAGGCAGGGCTTGCTGACCGCCTGCCCCGGGGAAGCTGGGTCCCCCTCCATAACAGTGCAGGGGGCCGCCTCCTCTGGCCTGGTTTCAGGGCACAGCTCCTGGTGGCTGGGTGCCCTGGGAGGAGAGCTGCACGGCAGCCCTGCCTGGTGCTCTGTCTGTGCTGGGTCCCGCCTGCCCAGATGGAGCCGGGGCCACCTCCCTGCTTTCCGAGAGGGCTCCTCTGCCTCCTCGGTCTTTGTTCCAGGAGCTGCGGGTTTCCTTCTCCAGCACAGCAGGCATGCCCACCACCTGGTCTTGACTGTGCCCACTGCACCAATTGGGCTGCTCTCCTCCTCTGGCACAGGCCTCCTGCTGCTGACTTCCTCCCCTGGGGACACCTTGGTCATCCTGTGCTTCAGCATCTGCCTCAGCCTGTCCATCCTGGCAGGGAGCAGGAGCAGTTATGAGCCACACATCAAAGCATCTTCTCCCTAACCACCTGCCTGCCCTCCCTGGCCACCTCGGCCAGCCGCTCTTGTCCAGGAGACAGGCAGCTCACTCAGCTTTTCCCTCCCCATCCTAGCAGCTTTGGTCCCAGGGCTCTCAGGCTTTGAGAGCTGCGTGGTCAGGGACAAAGACCTTCGGTTGGTTTGGACATGCGCTTCCCTCCCACTGCCGCAGCCCATTCGTGCTGCCTGGGGAGGGGTTGAGAGTCCGCTCTTGGGGATCTTTCCAAACACCCTGCAGGTGGCCTTGGAGAGCCCCAGGGGGCTGTGTCACTACGTGGAGGTTTTGATTCTCCAGCCAAATTTGCAAATATGTGAAGCTGGCAGGGGCACGCTGAAGGCCACTCACTTGCCTTGGGGGATAGAGCGCTGCTGGGCAGATGCTCACAGACCCTCCGGGTGTGCTGTGATCCGCTTGAGGCTCAGGCACTGAGGGGCCCTGACGCGCTTCTTACTTCCTAGGAGCTGTAGCCGGTGGGTGAGGTCCGCTAGGTGAAAAGGGACTACAGGTTCACATCACTAGTGTGGTTTGACCATAGCCCTTTAGACAGCCCCTTCCCTTCCAAGAATTTGCACTTCTCCTTTTTTCTGCCCTTTCCCTCGGTGCTTCCCCACTGACAGAAGACTCGTCACTCCCTGACTTGCCCATGTTGGCCCTTCACTCCAAACCAGATTGAACTCCTGCTCCTTTGAGGTTGACGTTTGGATCCTGTGCTGCTCTCTGCCTTTCTCCTACCTATGGAGTGTCTTTATCCCTGTCAATGCCCAGGAAAGGATCTATTCCCCAGCTCTGCATTACCAATATATCTCACGCTACATTTATTCTAATGACATCCAGTGTTCCTGTCCACACTGGCTGTGCACCATGCCTTATCCATCCTGGCTCTGAAGGAGACCCTGCATCAGGAACCATTTGGTGGCTTCAGGTTCACAGTTCAGGAAAAACCGGTCTGAATCAGAGATACGAAACACACACAGGGTTAAAACACAAAC
>NW_005842478.1:1213851-1214759 GCF_000455745.1 Alligator sinensis
CCTGGGCCTGAAATCAGAAGAGACCCTCACTTCCTTGCCACTTCCACAAGGATGTGAGGTTCAGGGTGGTTTGTCCATTTACCTGAGCCTTACCTGATCACCCTCAGCTGAGTGATGTCTAGGACAAATCCTCCTCTGGACTGGCTTTGTTGTCCTTCTCCAGCCGCTGTCAGGCAATCACTATGAGAAACCAAAAGTGCCATGAAGTCTCACAAGTTTGCATGAAAAACTCAAGCACCCTGAGCCTGATTTAAACAGGGAAATGAATCCTGAAGTGAGGTCAGTGAGGAAGGATCTCATGTGAGCAACATGCCCGTGGGTCTAGATGATGGAAATAGGCTACATGCTCAGGGGCGAGGCTGAGGTTGTGAAAACGTGGAGGAAAGCGGAGGAGGATTTTCTACGAAAACCTCCATCATTTGGAGCTGTGACCCCTGTCGCTTAAGGAGTTCTCCTCGCCTGGTGCACAGACTTGGCTGTCCTGTTGTTTTTTAAACAGGCCTGCAAAGCTCCGGTCCTGGCTCCTGCAGACCAAGGAAACGGAAACAGACTTTCTGCGGGGGCCACCTAGGCTGAGCACGGCTTGGTGATCCTCTCGCCTGGCTTTAAGAGCAACTAAAAAAAGGAGTAGGAAAAGGGACCAGCCAGTTGTCCGGGCCTTTCTCAAACTGATGTAAGGATGTAAGGGGTGTTTTGCTGAGTAAAAACTGCAAGATGAGGTCCCAGTAAACCCCAAGGCCCCATGAGACTGGGAAGTTGGTGGAAATGTCATCAAGTCAGGTCATGGGGAACTGGTGCCTCCTTAGTCGGGGGGACACGTGCCCCCCTGCGACCAGTCTCGCAGCACAGGAAGTGGGGGTCCCCCCTGCAGCCAATATCGCTGCCCGGCGGGCGCTCCCCCCGGGCCG
>NW_005842478.1:1215615-1216432 GCF_000455745.1 Alligator sinensis
GAAATCCGCTCTCTGTCAGTATGTGACCATTGTTCCTTGTTACCCCAAGAGGCGCCGTAATGAACACAGCATCTCTGATACCATGCTGTGTCCCCGTAATGAATCTGTAGGTGGCCGCAAGATCACGTCTCAGCCTTCTCTTGCGGTCCAGGTCCCTCAGTCTCTCCTCATAGGGCTTGTCTTGTAAGCACCTAACCATATGAGTGGCCCTCCTCTGGACCCTCTTGAGTCTATCAACATCCCTCTTGAAGTACGGCGCCCAAAACTGGATGCAGTACTCCAACTGCGGTGTGACCAGTGCCGCATAGAGGGGACGTATCAACTCCGTGGATCTATCTATCATACATCTGCTGATGCATGGTGAAGTATTGTTAGCTTTGCTGATGATATTGTCACCACGAAAATGAAGCCTAAAATAATGGGCTGCATTGCAGAAATTATTAAGCTATTTATGTAAAACAGAGAGTGTAAACAGTGTTATGTGTTTGCTCTGTGCCTGTAGTGTACGGCAGAGACTGTCAAAACTAGCAAGGGTCATTGCGGGACCTCTGGCACAGCTCTACGAGCATTCATGGCGCTTGGGCGATGTGCCGGAGGACTGGAAAAGGGCCAATGTGGTCTCAATCTTCAAAAAAAGGAGGAAGGAGGACCCAGGAAACTATAGGCCCGTGAGTCTTACCTCAGTCCTGGGGAAGCTTTTTGAAAGAATTATCCTGGCACATGTCCACGAAGGGGAGGCAGGGGAGGTTATGCTCAGGGGCAACCAGCATGGCTTCATTAGGGGCAGGTCTTGTCAAACCAACCTGGTGGCCTTCTA
>NW_005842478.1:1218957-1220276 GCF_000455745.1 Alligator sinensis
TGGCCCCTACCCTGGGGGTCTTTAAGAAGAGGCTGGATGCCTACCTGGCTGGACTCATTTGAGTCCCGTTTTTGTTTTTAGGGTTTTTTGTTGTTCTCCCGCCCTGGCGGGGGGTCGGGCTGGAAGATCTATTAGGTCCCTTCCGACCCTAAAACTATGAAACTATGAAACTATGAAACCTAGTCAAGGGGGACCAGCAGGCATCGAGAGACTCCCTGTTCCCCCGAGCAATCCCGGGAGTTACAAGAAACAACGCACACAAGCTAGTGGAGGGTAGTTTCAGGCTAGACATTAGGAAGCGCTATTTCACTGTCAGGGCGGCTAGGACCTGGAACCAACTTCCAAAAGAAGTGGTGCTGGCTCCTACCCTCGGGGTCTTTAAAAGGAGGCTGGACGAACACCTGGCCAGGGTCTTTTGACCCCAGTACTCTTTCAAGCCACGGCAGCGGGTCGGACTAGATGATCTCCTCAGGTCCCTTCCTACCCTGCCAACTATGAAACTATGAAACTATGAAAAGTATGAATTTGTGCAGTCTCATCGGTAATGGGATAAAATAGATCTAAAAACAGCGTGGGGATAGCCTAAATATTCTAAAAAGAAAAGTGTTAGCTGCTATTCAAGTTTTTGCTGCTATTGAGTAATTAATAAAGTTAACCAAAACAATTCAATAAAAACATTTCCTAAAGTCTGGCAGAAAAAGAGTTAAAGCACAGCAAGATACCAGCATGTTTTCTTTAAATAAGACATTAAGCTTCCTTCTCACAAGAGTAGTGTAAAAATCACTATGGGATAAAATAAAATTATAATTCATTATAGATAATTTAAGTGGAAAAAAAAGTTTAGTATAGATAACTCTTTAATTTCTGTCCATTTTAAGGACAAACAAGAACCTAGATACTAACAATGAACTTCAAAACTTTGAATGAAGTAATAACTGTTATAGCTCCTGATATAGCAAAATACGGTAGAATTCCAGCAGCTATAGCAGAAGGAGTAAAATGATATTTAGTATTAAATTTGACTCATATCGTTTTTTCTGGTTATTTTCGTGGCACACAAGTGCTAGTGTTATTTAAAATTTATATTAAAAAAACCCACAACACTATCATTTTATCCTAATTTAATATGTTAATGTGTGTGTGTACACACACATATACACACACACACACACACACACACGGGAGAAGAGATTGATGTCATATATCTCGACTTCAAAAAAGCTTTCGATCTGGTATCCCACGACGGTCTTATAGGAAACCTGGCCAACTGCAGCCTCGGCTACATCACAGTCCGCTGGCTGGGGAATTGGCTCCGTGGT
>NW_005842478.1:1221342-1223670 GCF_000455745.1 Alligator sinensis
TGGAGTACTGTATCCAATTCTGGGCTCCACAATTTTAAAAGGAAGTGGACAAGCTTGAGAGACTCCAGAGGAGAGCCACACGCATGATCAGGGGGCAGGACAACAGGCCTTATGAAGCGAGGCTGAGAGCTACGGGACTCTTCAGCCTGGAAAAGCACAGGCTCAGGAGGAACCTGGTGGCTGCCTATCAATATATAAGGGGGGCACATCAGGATCTGGGGGAACGCCTGTTCACCAGAGCACCCCATGGGATGACAAGGTCAAATGGTCACAAACTTCTCCAAGACCGTTTCAGGCTGAACATAAGGAAGAACTTCTTTACAGTCCGAGCCCCCAAGACCTGAAACAGACTGCCACCAGAGGTGGCGCAAGCACCTACTCTGGATTCCTTGAAGAGCCAATTGGATAGTTATCTTGTTGGGATCCTATGACCACAGCTGACTTCCTGCCCTTTGGGCAGGGGGCTGGACCCAATGATCTTCCAAGGTCCCTTCCAGCCCTAATGTCTATGAAATTTATGAAATATACATATGTAAGTTGATGAGCAGACCCCACTGTGGTTTTGGGCATTACAGGGGTCTTTAGCTTAGGTAAAAGAAGCGTTCCTGCAGAGCAAATGGGGAGTTGAAGGGGAAGGAAGAGTAGGTGAGGTTCAGAGAAAAATTATAGCAACCAGCTTGACTATAAAAGTTATTTCTTGCCAGGTATAGGAACTTATGATGATACCAGTAATAACAGCCATACAAGAGAGAGACAAATAAACACTTACAATATGACATAGTTTCAATTAGGTTTTTGAGGAAGTCTAGCTCAAGTTTGATTAAGAAAAGTCAGGTTTTGAAAACTGTGCCTGCAGTAAGAGAATAGAAGTCAGGTTTCTGGAGTCAGAGAGAGAGAGAGAGAGTTGGGGTCTCACCACTCAGTGAAGCCTGAACCGGACGAGGTTCCCAGGAGTTGCTGGAGCTGGCAGATGGGCAGAGGTCTGAGCACGGCCCACGGGGGGAGTCCAGGCAGGAAAGGAGTGGACCTGGTGCACATTTGGATGCAAGCACCAGGACAGAAACTTGAGCTTGGGCAGGGGTTTTTGTAGAGAAGTAACAATGGCTCTGTGACATCCAGGACATGCGGCCACCGTGCTACCCAACTGGCCCCATTGCCCATTGGCAGGAAGACAGGGGCAGCCGGCTGCTCGGACAGCTTGGACACGTTCCCCACCACCCAAGTTCCCTGGCAGCGGTGGAAACTTGTGTGCCGCCCAGCCAATTGCTGCCCGCCCTCTCGGGGGCGCATGCACAGCTGGCTAGAAGCATTACGGACAGACATTCAGACAGACACACAGACAGCCAGACTAAGCCTTTTATTATGTTAATGGTTATGGGGGTTGCAGGTAGCAGCATGGCATGAAGAAACCACGCTCTGGGCCGGGCAAGACTCTGGTCAGGGATGTCCGGGGGAGTCCACCAGTGCCACAGAGGCATGGCATGAGGTGGCCAAAAAGGATTTCCATTTCTAATCCCAGCCCAAAAAGAGTTCTCTATTCATGTCATTGTCCGTAGTACAGTTGCTGGGGGCAGGGGGCGTGCTCTGAGTTGCCAGCACGGCGGAGCCGAACGCGCCTTGGGCCGGACAATACTCTGGTCGGGGATGCCTGGGAGAATCGCCCAGTGCCACAGAGTCATAGAGTGGGGTGGCCCAACAAGGATTTACATCTCTAATCCCAACCCAAAAAACCATTCCTTATTCGAGCCATTGTACTTAGCGCAGTAGCTGACGGGCTGTCAGATAGCAGTCAGGCATGGCCAACCCGCATCTTGGGCCAGGCAAGTCCCTGGTCAAAGATGTCCACGAGAGCCCTCCGGGGGCACAGAGGTATGCCATGGGGTGGCCCAAGAAGGATTACTAGCTGTAATCCTAGCCCAAAAGCCTGTTCCTGTTTCGGATCCATTTATCTAGCACAGTGGCTGGGGTGCTGTCACTTAGCACCCTGGCACGGCCAAACTGCCTTTTAGGCTGGGCAAGTCTCTTGCCAGAGATGTCCAGGAGAGTGCCCCAGTAGCACACAGGTAAGTCAAGGAGTGGCCCCAAAAGGATTTCTAAGTGTAATCCCGTAACCCCAGGCCAAAAGCCAATTCCTTATTCAAGCCAATGCATTTCGTACAGTGGGAGTGGGGGGCTGTCAGCTGGTAGCCTGGCACTGCCAAGCTGTGCTTTAGGCCAGGTAAGATTTTGGTTACAGGTTTCATAGTTTCATAGCTGTAGGGTCGGAAGGGACCTGAGCAGATCATGAAGTCCGACCCCCTGCCATGGGCAGGAAAGAGGGGAGGGGGC
>NW_005842478.1:1223759-1230456 GCF_000455745.1 Alligator sinensis
CACCCTGACTATGAAGTAGTGCCTCCTGATGTCTCGCCTGAATCTACTCTCTGTCAATTTATGGCCATTATTCCTTGCTACTCCGGGTAGTGCTCGGGGGAACAGGGACTCTCCCATTGCCTGCTGGTCCCCCTTGGCAAGTTTATAGATGGCCACCAGATCCCCTCTCAGCCTTCTCTTGTGGAGGCTGAACAGGTTCAGGTCCCATAGCCTCTCCTCCCTGACCATGCAAGTGGCCCTCCTTTCGACCCTCTCGATGCTGGTCTCATCGCTCCTGAAATGCAGCGCCCAGACCTGGACGCAGTCCCCCAACTGCGGCCTGACCAATGTCGCACAGAGGTGGAGGATCACCTCCTTGGACCTGCCCGTGATGCAGATCTAGTTGTAGGCTGTCCTTCTCCTCTAGGGTGCCCACTTCTCCCCACATCTTAGTGTCAGCCGCGAATTTGAACAAGGTGCTTTTCACCCCCTTGTCCAAGTTGCTCATGAAGGTGTTGAACAGTATGGGCCCAAGCCCTGGGGAACCCCACTGTCCACATCCCTCCAGGTCAAAAATGACCCATCCACCACCACTCTCTGGGTGCGGCCCTCCAGCCAATTTGTGACCCATTTGACTGTGTAGGCATCGACACCACAGTCGCCTAATTTTTTAATGAGAATGGGGAGAGTGTCCAGGAGAGTGGCCCAGTGCTGCAGAGTCATGGCGTGGGGTGGCCCAGGAAGCATTTCCATCTCTAATCCAAGCCCACCAACCAATTCCTAATTCAAGACCACATACTTAGCACAGCGGTTGGAGTGCTGTCTGTTGTCAGCCTGGCACGGCCAAACTGCAGTTTGGGCCGGATAAGTCTGTAGTGACAGATGTGCAGGACAGTCCCCCGCTGGCACAGAGGTATTCTGATATGTGGCCCAAGCAGAATTTCTAGCCATAATCCCAGTCTGAAAGCTAGTTCCTTATTCAAGCCATTATACTTAGTATAGTGGGCATGGGGGCTGTTAGTTGACAGCCTGGCACGGCCAAACCAACCCGTGCTTTGGGCCAGGTGGGACTGTGGTTAGGCTTCTTTGGGACAGTTCCCCAGTGACATCGCCATGAAATATGAGGAGGCCTAAGAAGTATTTTGCCTCATAATCCCATCCTAACCTGACCTGCATTTAGGGCTCTGTACTTGATGTGGAATATTATTTTACATATGAATTAGTATATATGCATAGCTAATGAAATTCTCTTTCATTAGGATGTGGAATTCATTAATAACAAGTTTTTATTGGGTCTAGATTAGCTTTGAAAAAGGAACCGGGAACCAGGAATAAGGAACTGGGAATAAGGAACCGAGAATAAGGACCTAGGAATAAGGAACCAACTTCAGCCTCATGGACTGGGCTGCCTTGTCCCTGGGGCAGTGCGAGAAGGTCGAAGGAAGGCTGATGCCTTTGCTGTTGTTGGGAGAAGGTAGCGGGGATGGCGCCCGGGGTGGTGGAAACCCAGGCAGGCTGCTATCTAGCCAGGTGCTGCCCCAGCTCAGAGGTACCCGATCCAAAGCTTCCCTGATGACATAGCAAATCAATTTACCTTCCAATAAGGATCCATTTATTTTTGCATTGAACTCAAACTGAATAATATAGCCATAGTCTCTAGCATATTAGTAACTTTTCTATTTTCTTTTTAACTGGAGAAAAAAAAATATTGTGTTACATATGGTGATGATGCACTACACTATCTGCACCCACCTTTTTAAAATCCTAAATCCACCCATGTATATTATTAAGAAGATCTGGCAATGTGATCACAGGGAAAGTTCCCTGTGACTGAGAGATGCTAGAATCATTACCATATTCAAAAAAGGGGATCGATTGGATTCCGGCAATTAGCATGAAATTGGACTCCCGTCCATGGCTGGGAAGATCCTCACCCACATTCTCCTCAAAACGTTCAGTTTTCTTACTAAGCAGATTTTACCTGAGTCCTGATGTGGTTTCAAAACAGTGAGAGCCACGATAGATATCATCTTTGTTCCTACAGAGCTGCAGGAGAAGTGCTGCAAGCAACACTGAGATCGTCACATAGCCTTCTTTGACCTGACTTAAGGCTTTTGATTCAATCTACAGAGAGGTCCTATGGAAGATGGTGCAGAGTCACTTGGAAGAACTGGATGCCTTTAAGTCGGCAGGCCCGGATGAGCTCCATCCGAGGGTCTATGCAGGGGGTCGGACTCGATGATCTATTGAGGTCCGTTCCGACCCTAACATCTACGAATCTATGAATCCTGGGGTCAGTGCTGAGCCCTTTCATTTGGCTACAATGGGATTTGTGGATGCTTTTGCAAGCCCTAATATACTTTTGGAAAAAGACCACGCAAAGCTGCAGGAATTCATTTGACACAATGTACAAAATGCAGATTGCTTGCCAAGTGCAAATAAACTAGGACAGGGCTACCTTTCAAAGGTTTTTGCTACAAATTTTGAGGAGATAAAAGTCTCTAATTAACTCATGTAAATCTTTGGCCATTATATCTAATGAGTCCACCAGTGAGCAAGACAACTATCATGTACCGCATGTTTTGTTTGATTTTTATTTCTGATCAGGTTGAAGATGGAGACAGGAAAGTTAACTAGTGCTCTCCCAACTGCCTTTACCTGAACGCTGTCAACTACACTACAGTTTATCAAGTGATAATTAAAAGCGTTTCAAAATACAGTGCAGATTTCAACCAAGGGTCTGCTTTCATTAGCAACAATGGAACTTTTACATCATGAAACCTTTCAAATCTGCTTCCAGGTGTAATGCCAAATGCTAATCAAGTTACATACAATGTACACGTAATTTCTTTTGTCAGTGAGCTGTGGAGAAGCGAGCCTGGTAAAGTTGATAAACCGGCCAGCCACAAACTTCTATTCAGGCAACTACTGCAAATGCAACTGAAACGACTAAAATCAGTGGTGGCTGCATGTGAGCATGGAGTACCCACCAGCACACAGGGATCTCTCTAGTGCTCTCCTCTAGGCCCAGAGATGCTGAGATCAGAGTGGGTAGTTTCAGACACCACTCGGGCACCACAGGCCCATCCTGTACCATTTTATGTGTAACAGACTGCCAATGTGAGCTCACCGGATAGGCTTGAAATACTTATCCTGGGCTAGAAAGTGCCAGTGAACTCTGAGCGACCCAGGGCTGGAGCAGGGGAGCCCTGCCCCATGGAAAAGGAGAAGCCAATTGAAAGAAGGAGTTTTCAATCCCCTCATTCACATGGAAGGGGGATGGCTGGGGTTGTGGGCCAGCCACCCTGAGCCCTGGCTGGCCGATTTGCAAGCCAGGGAGGGACTGCCAGAGCCGATAAAAGCAGCAACCGAAACGGGACGGGCTGCTGACAGTGACTCCAGGGAACAACGCAGGAGGCCTAAGAAGAGCTAGGGTGAGCTGACCCAGCAGAGGGAGCAGAGAGACCCCTCTGAAGAGCCTCGAAGGCCCTGGGAGAAGATGGCAGTGGCAGTTGACCGTGCCTCCAGCCCTGCAGCAGAGAGGGAGCCGCGGCCTGGGCTTGGGGCAGAGAGCTGGTACCCCGAGGCCCCATCGCAGTGTGCTGGATGTGTCGGGAGTCCCAGAGGCTAGGGGTGGCAGTCAGCCCCCCACTCCACTGCGGAGAAGCAGTGGCCAGGAGCATAGATGGCATCCTTATCCAGAGCAGGGAGCTGGGGTGGTGAGTTGAGGAAACCCTTTACTTATGCGGGGGAAGCAGGACCGCAGGAGGCAAGGCATTGGGATCCTGAGGCGTGGCAAAGCGCTAGGACAAGAGTCCCCAGGAGTTCGGGGCGCAGGCCGGTGCTCGGAACGGGAATGGCGAGCCGCGAGGCGTGTGGGGTGCCTGGCCAGTCATCTGGAGCAGGGGGTTAGAGCAGTGAGCCCTGGGAGCTGCTGGTGCTGCCAACCTCTGCCATAGACTGCCCCAGAGGGGACTCAGTCATGTCCCTTATTCTGCAGCTGATTGACATCGGATGGAGTCCCTGAGCTTTGTGCTTAGGGCATGCCAATTCCTGCAGGAGCCTACTCTGTTGCTTGCCTTTCTGGTTGCCACGGAGGGTCACCCTTTAGCCTCTTTGGGGGGTTGATACAATGATTGCTGCAGACCAGAAGAGCTTACACTGTTGCAGTCTGTCGCTTATTGGGAAGCCTTTTGGAGCTGCTGGAAACAAGCACCCTGCTTCCTTGCTGTAGCATCTCAGCAGTGGCTGAAAGCTGGCAGTTACCCTACCTGGGCTTCTTGGGTCAAGGGTTGACTAATGCATTCTGGTTTGTTTTGCCATTTAAGTTCACTTGTAAATAACCTTTCCTATTATTCTTGGTTTGCAAATAAAGTGTAAATAGTTAAATCAGTTAAGTGTTAGACCTTCTTGGGACCATGGGCTGCTCTGTGGGGAGCAGGGGCCGGCTGGAAAGTAAATTGGTGCTGGCTGCCCCACTCTCACCACACCATCCCTGATATTTGGGCAGAGGTGGCAACTATTGGGCCACCACCCAGCTTACATCTGTTTCCGGTACTCCATGATGCTGTGGAAGCAAAGGATGGCTAAGGCCTCAAGTGGGGAGAGAGAAATTCCTTAGATAAGAGGAAGATGACCATTAAACTGTCTTGAAGGACACAAGACAGATAGCCCCAAGAAGGGAAAAGCTAGTTTAGGCAACCCTTTTGTCTCGAATCTATAAAAGGTTAATTGCCCTGGATGTAAAAGTAGAGAGGCCACAGCAGAAATCTTCCTGTAAGGGTCTCTCTCCGATAGCTATCGAAATAAAGTTTCTACCTGACCTGATTCCAAATTCTACAGCGTGTTTTTTCCACGACACTGTCCATGGCCGCCCTTCTCCCTAGTTGAGCGGCCAGGGTTCAGAGGACCCTGAGCCGTTCCCCACCGAACCCCGGCACCACCAATAAAAGGTAAGAGGCCTTTTAAATCTCTATTGGGGTGTCGGAGGAGGACTGCTCATAGGCTCGCTGCTCACGTTGGGTAGCTGGATTCGAACCTTTGTTACAGATCAGTGTAGAACCATGACCGGTCATACTAATCTGGTAAATTCTGTCTGTCTCTGGAAAGCGCGCATAACTGGTAGGGAGAATCTGTCTGTTGCACAAGCACTTGCATCCAGCACAACACTGGGCTTTAGGAAGTCTGAGTGGGTGACAGGAATAAGATTGTGACCCTGATTGAATGGTGATTTGGAATTGGTCCAGGGCAAATTCTGAAACCACGTGCAGCCGCCCCGAGACGTACGCGAGCCCGGTTTGGGCGATGACAGGCGCATCTCGAATGCAAAGGTGCGTGGTGAAAGAATAGTCACTGGAAGCCAAGGTTGAGAGATAAAAATCAACCCTTCCCTCCTCCCCAGTGAACTTTTCACTGGTCCCTCACCCTCTTGTTTTGCTCTGTCTTGTGTTCCCCCCTCCATTCATGAGCTGCTATAGATCCGCTGCCTGACGGTATGTAGCCTCGGTCATCAGACGGGGCTACGAGCAGGTTTCTGTGACTTTAGCAGACTCCTTTTGTTGTTTCCCCACCCTTATTCTACCGTGTAGATAAATGGTCTGTTTATGAGCCATTGCCAAATCCAGAACTCACCTCGGCAGCATTGCGGGCTGAAGTTTGGATTGGCACGGACTTCCTCAGTAAGCCATTCCCTTGTCTTGTCTTTCCCTGTGTGATTGTGAAATGGGTACAGGACAGTCAAAGCAAGTGCCAGTCCCCTCTAAGGGAACTCCGGCATACTATACGTACACACATTATTCTCCCGAGACTTGCAAGTACCTGGATAAGTGATACTGGTATACCAGGGATGATCCTTCCAAGCAGTTCTCTGAGGAAGGCACATTCAATCTAGATAAAATAGTGCACTTAAGAGGGACGTTAGAGTCCCGTGGATCCAAAACTCCTCAATGCCAGTGGAACGCATTTTTCAATTGGTATGAAGAGATGTCAAAAAGGCGCACTGAGTCTCAGACCAAGAGCCTGAAAGACTCTCAGGAAAAGTTTAAACAACAATTAAAGTAAACACGGGAGAAATTGGCCGCTCCCCTAATTCAAACTGCAGTCCATTATACCCAGTATTGAAAGGAGTACCCCCACTAACTGAACCTCCGGAAGACATATTAGACTTTTGTATCAATCCAGCCTTAGCTGAAAATCCGGCCGCATCTGAACCAGAAAACAAACCAAGACCGTCAGCTCCCCCTCCAGGGTATTTTCCACCTTCCTCCATCTCAGAACCACTGCCACATCCCAGCACCTCAACGCCCTGGCAAGTCATTGAGCACACTCCAACTTCAGTTCACCTGAAAAAGGTATTGGGCAAGGAGAACTACGAAACTCTGACGCCCGCCATGCCTAAGACACCCTACAATCTCAGGAGTAGCATCCGTAGTGGCCAGGAAGCCTTCCAGGCCCCGCTCCGACAAATGCCGGGTGTAGGTCAAGAGGGGGGAACGACAGTAACTGTACATGCTCCCTGGAGCGCTACTGAACTGTTTAATTTAGTACAGAGATTCCCTACGATTCGAGATGACCCTGTAAGATTCCGGGAAGAACTTCAAGTAGTAATTGACTGTTATAACCCCACATGGGCTGATATGAACCAACTTTTACGTGCTGCATTACCCGGTGAAACCTTACAAAGTGTGTTAGAAAAGGCTAAATGGCCAGCACAGGATCC
>NW_005842478.1:1237367-1238056 GCF_000455745.1 Alligator sinensis
CGGGACTACGAACGGGGGAAACAAGCAATACTCTATCGGCTGGAGATTAGCCCAGACTATTACCGACACCTGTTCAGGGCTAAGAAAGGGCCCGACGAGAAGCGTCCCCGGGTGCTACTACAACTGCTGCGGGACCTGCTCGACAAATGGGTGAGCCCGGTGGGGTCCGACCGCGAGGACCTGGCGGATCAGGTCATTTTGGAGCAGTTCCAGAGTGACCTGGACGAGAGGACGCAACGCTGGGTGTGACAACACACCCCTCGGAATTGCGAGGAAGCGTTAAAACTGGCAGAAGCCTACACGGCGGCAGAGGCGAGTTACCCGAAGGAAAGAAGAAACCCGGGGCTAGCGTCACCGCCCCTGAAAGAAGCTGAACGGCGGTGGGCCCCTATCCGGGGGGTCGGTAGAGACATAGTGTGTTTCCGCTGCGGGTAGAGGGGACACCTCTCGCAAGAATGCCCCATGCAACCCGCTGCGCGGTGAGTCCCAGCTACCCAATCCAGAGGCTTCCCTGACTGGCGCCGCAGTGCAGAGGTGGGGGAACCTATGGACTGCAGCTACGCCAGCTGTGAGGGAAACGCAACGTGGAGCCGCCCAACCGTCAAAGCCTGGGTGGACGGCCGGCCAGTACGGGCCACTCTTGACTCCGGGTGCGCCCAATCTATGGTAAGAGCCGACATAGCACGACA
>NW_005842478.1:1238134-1239539 GCF_000455745.1 Alligator sinensis
GGATACAGCTGCGCGTCATGGAGCACCAAGGGGAACTACTCGTGGGAGGGGCACCGAAGATGGCGTGTGAGATGCTACTAGGACGGGATTGGACACCCCTCTACGATGTGCTAGAACGAGTGAGAGATGTAGAACTCGCCCGAAAAAAAATGGGAGCCAGCGAAGGGTGGCTGGGCGAGGAAGAAGCGGACCTGACTGACGTTGAGGGACACAGGAACTTTGACCCAAGCTATATCACCAGTAGCCAACAGTTCCAGGAGGCGCAGAACGAGGACCCGGAGCTCGAGACCCTCTGGAGACGAGCTCACGAGGGCCGGGATGAGGCCGCGTCACCCAGAAGAGAGCAACCCCAGTTCGAGGTAAGGAATCACCTCCTCTATCGCGTGCCAGGGCCCAGGTGGGAGGGCCCCGCAGAAGCGCAGCTAGTGGTCCCAAGACAGCTCCGCCAGGCGGTCTGGCAACTCGCCCATGCGAGCCCGGTGGGAGGCCATTTGGGGCGAGATAAAACCCTGGCCAAGGTAGGGCGATGGTTCTTTTGGCCCGGGATGGGAGAGGAGGTGGCCCGCCAATGTGCAGCCTGCCCAGAGTGCCAGAAGACCCGGACTGAGCGTCCTGCTAAGGCCCCTTTACAGCCAATACTGGTCATAGATACCCCCTTCGCGAGGGTAGCCCTGGACATTGTGGGGTCCTTACCCCGTAGCAGTTCTGGCCACCAGTATATTCTAGTCATGGTGGACTACGCGACACGGTACCCTGAGGCCGTTCCGTTGTGAACCGCAACGGCCCCCTGGGTTGCAGAAGAATTGATAAAGTGGGTCGCGAGAATGGGGGTCCCTAAAGAAATCCTGACTGACCAGGGCAGGAATTTCATGTCTGGCATCATGAAGGTGGTGTGTCGGACCCTGCAAATATGGCAGATACGGACCTCGGTGTACCACCCCCAAACCAACGGGCTGGTGGAACGCCTTAATGGCACCCTAAAGAGGGTATTAAAACGGTGTATCCAAGAAGATCCTGGGAAGTGGGATTTACTGTTGCTGTTAGTCCTATTCTCGCTCAGAGATACCCCCCAGGACTCCATGAAGTTTTCCCCGTTCGAGCTAGTCCTCGGGCATCGCCCGAGGGGATGGCTGCAAGTTCTCCGAGAAGAGTGGGAGAGAGATGCCGGGGGCCTGCAGGACCCAGCAGGGTATCGCCAGGCTTTCCAACAGAGGATACGAACGGCCCAGAACATAGCTCGCGAGAATTTGAGAAACACCCAGGCGCAGCAGAAGGAGAGATACGACGACAGTACCAAGAAGCTGGCCTTCGAACCGGGGCAGCGAGTACTAGTGTTATTACCCACATCCACGAGCCGTTTCCTAACACAATGGCAAGGCCCCTTCGAGATCCTACGGCGAGTCCG
>NW_005842478.1:1240560-1240986 GCF_000455745.1 Alligator sinensis
TCGTGCCCCTCTTTTCGGAAGTGACGGCTCCCTTGACAGAGGCATTGAAGGGGAGGAAGAACGGGGCGGTAACATGGACGGAGCAGATGAAACAATGCTTTAGAAAATTAAAACAGCTCCTCTGCAAGGACGTGATAATGCACGCTCCTAACTTTAGAAAAACTTTCGTTTTACAGAAGGACACGTCTGAAACAGCAGTGGGAGCTGTCCTCACGCAGGAGGAGGAAGGAATTGAGAGACCCATAGCATATGCCAGCCGCAAGTTGATGCCGGCAGAAAAGAGGTACGCCACAATAGAGAGGGAATGTTTGGCCATTCGGTGGGCCGTGGACCATTTCTGATATTATTTAACGGGCCGAGAATTCAAGCTAGTAACGAACCATGCCCCGCTCCGATGGCTAAGCACTGCCAGGAATGATAATGCTC
>NW_005842479.1:0-6377 GCF_000455745.1 Alligator sinensis
ACAGGTACTTGCATATATAAGATATCTTTAAATTGGTTTCACCTGATGACAATCACCCTAGAGTGCTCAGGGAGGGAGCTGGCTAAAGCAGTCCCAGCACCGGCAGTAATTATCTTTGAGACCTGATGAAAGACGAGTGACGTTCCAGAAGACTGAAACTGTGCAAAACTGCCCCCCCATCTTTAAAATCAATGGAAAGGAGGAACCGTGGATTAATAGCTCAGTAAATTTCATGTAAATTCCTAGAAAGATGCTCCAACAAATAATCAGGAAGTTCATTTGTCACCACCCAGAACATAGCAATTGCTAATGTGAATTTGTCACAAGTAACTCATGTCAGACAAACCTCATTTCCTAGGACGCGGTATCAGCTTTCTGAATAGGAGAAAAGCAATACATACAATAGTGTGGCTTGAATTAGGCTTTTGATACCACACACACACCCACACACACACCCCCCCCAGGGTCGCCGTGCTCTCCCCTAGTTGCCCTGT
This sequence comes from Alligator sinensis, assembly GCF_000455745.1. NCBI lineage: Eukaryota > Metazoa > Chordata > Crocodylia > Alligatoridae > Alligator > Alligator sinensis. The sequence continues at coordinate 495 of NW_005842479.1, forward strand.
GTACCGTGCAAGCTGCCTACAAGCACCCTCAAAAAACCCCCTTCAAATCCCCGCCCGCCACGACTTTGATGTAGTATATTTTATAGGGAGGCTGCCTTTCGTCCTCTTGGCCACAGTTCTCCTGCTGTCACTAGTCCCGTTTCTATAACGGCTGTTCCAGGCACCCCGGCCTTATGGGCAATGCGTGGCTCCAACCACCCTTGTACCACGCCCCAAGCCGCGCAGACGTACCGGACGATCTTCGGTCTCACTTGATGCCGTACTGTCACTTGGGCTCTCCTCAGCCCTGTCTCAATCAGCGCCTGACTGATGCTCTGGTCCCTCACAGGCCTAGCCTCACTCTGCACCTCTCTGGCACTTGGGCTTTTCTCAGCCCTGCCTTGCACACGCGCCTCACTGGGCGTTCGGGCTCTCTGCAGCCCGGTCTCATAACCGTGCCTCCCTGGGCATTCAGGTTCCACACAACCTTTTCTCGTTTTGCCTTACCGGGCACTCGGGGTCGGCACGCTCCCGCTGCTGCGCTCTTTTCGGCGCTCGGGGTTGGCACACTCCCAATACTGCCCTTTTAGACTTATGTCGGTCCCTTCTCTGGGGCCTCTCACAGTGCTGCCCCCACTCCAGGGCCGGGGTCCCCACACTGTCATGAGTCCCCTTACGAGGCCTCCTCCGACCCCTAATAGCCTCACCCAAACCTCGGGTTACAAACAGCAAACACAAAGCATAAGCCCCTGGGCTAGAACATAAATCGCAGCCCTCTGGCTCCAACATTTTTCCCGCCACACCAAGGGTGCTCCATCTCTCACCATCTCAAGCCGCTCGTGTATTCAAGCTTCTCATTACCCTCTCCAGCCAAGCTCCTTCTCCCTTAGCTGCCTCCTGGCCTCCGGCCTGTGATTTATATAGGAGCCAGGCCCTGCCAAGCTCCTTCTCCCTTAGCTGCCTTCTAGCCTCCAGCCTGTGATTTATATAGGAGCCAGGCCCTGCCCCTTCTGGTCAGCTGACTAGGTAGGTGTGGGCCACTAGTTCCCTCTGGTTGCCTCAGCAACCAGCACCTGAGGAGTTATCCCGGCTCTCCAAGTAGCAGGCCCTGCTACACACACATATATATACATATATACACACACACACACACACACATTTCCCAGATACTGATTTTACATTCATTATTCACAGGTAAAACAATTCCATTGGAAACAATTTTCAGACCCAATTCCTTCCTTCCTCGACACTGCAGCTGTGAACCTGGACCGTCCGTTCTGCTATACTTTACAATCTGCCCTGACGAACCCTAAAAGGCAGATTCTTGAAAACTGGACTAAAGAAGTCAGTCACATACAATACGCTCTGGCTTTGTGCATTATAAACCGTATTCCAACTTGTCAAAAAGTTTTACATGGAACCAGTGATTCAAAACGATCCAGAAATAGAAGCGATGGCTGGAGATAGTAAGATATGTCGTCAGTCTGGTGGAGAGAGATTTGTCACTCAGATGCTATGGAGACCGTGTGTGTCTGAAGAGTCCCATGAAGAAAGCTCCATACAAAAAGGTACATTTCTAAATAAATGCTTCTAAGAAGATGTAGGCATTATTTTATGGAGCATGTGCCATGTGTTTTTAACAAAATGCCAAGTTTAATGCCAATGGCTGTTAATCAGGGCTTTCTTCCATGTAATTTAAATGCATTGAATTTCCTAATTTAAAATTTGATACTACATAATCTTTGAGATTCAAAAATCCATGTTCATCTTGGTATGAAATATTCATTATGTGTTAACGGCATTAACAGCAAATTATTATTTCAGGGCTTCATTGGAAGTTTGAAAATATGCTGACTCTGATATATAGAGGCAATTCCCCTTGTAGCCTGGGGAAGTATCAGGTAGGTAAAAAATAGGTTTGCTAGCCCTAGCAGAAAAGAAAAGCAGGAGACAGTACAATTAAGATTCCCCAAAGGTTGGTTTAGCATTTCATAAATGGGCTGGGGAAAACAAGAAAGAGACAAGGGTGCTGCAGGGTAGATGCCTCTCCCAGGGGGTTCAGAAAGCAGCACATTCAAGCCAGCTGAGAAAGAACAAGGTTTTGTGTTTTTTTTAAATATACTTGCCGATATGTTAGAAAACTAATAACAAAAAAACCAAAAACCCCACTGCCTGACACCATCCACTTCCTACAGTTTTCAGAAAAGATTGCCTCTAACCACTGCACACTCCTGCACATCAGAGTTAGAAATCGTAAAGGAGTCCCCATGCACAGAAGCACGGGAAAGAAAAACAGAAATCTTAATTTTATAACCTGGAATAACCTAGGTAAGAGGGAGGATTTATAGGAGTAAAAGGGTGACCCTGAAGTCAGGAGCTGGCCACCCTTACTTGCTTCAGCAGAGCTGTCAACAAGCAAAGTGACCCCGCCAGATTATTGTATCGAAGTGTTAAGTGACGCAACCATTGTAAATAGTGATGCGGTGGCGGAGTGTATCAGCAATTTGACCCAACATGTGAGCGATGCGTGATCAGGGTGTGATCACCTGTGGTCTAGCCAATCAAAGACCACCTAATGGGCATGGCTGGCTGGCCAGCATGTCCATGGGTTCCAGAATGTACCATCAGGGGAGCTTCCTGATTGGCCAAAAAAGTTATATAGGGGACAGCACGCCTCGGTGCGTGGTCCCCAGGCTCCGACTCTCAGGACGGATTGATCACCCGTCTTGGGGCCTGGCCAGACCCCTAGGTCTATAGCAGAAGCTGCTCCGGTCGCTCCGAGCATTATAGTTTACTGCCTTGCCAAATCCGGAACGCCCTGTACTTTGTCCCAACCAGACATCGTACTTGCATACTGCGGTCTTCACCCGCCACCCACCGCTTGTCCCTTGCTGCTGTATATAGTTCATCGCCTCCAAGTTATATCACCCTTCAAGTTGTGTCGACAGTTCTGTAAGTAAATATCAAGTTTTATTTCAAACCCCATTGTCTGCGGTGCTTATCTCATCTCCCTCTCACACTTGGCATCCCCGAGCGTGTCTGGGTTGGTGTCACCACCCGGTGCCCCACTCGACACGCAACTGCGGCCGTTTCCCAAGGACCATCCGGGAATCGAGGCCCACAAGAGCAAGGAGCTTACTAAAAATAATAGAGATGCAAGGAATCGTCCAAAGAATTGAAAACTAAAAAATTTAGATGTCCCCAAACTTGCCTCAGAATGCAACCTGGAGCCTGAGAAATTGCAGGCCTGCTCATACAGTCCTACTCGAATAACGCCCTTTTGAAGGCCCCCGCTACACCAGACACGTTGTTTTCTGAATACGTGGGTTAGAAGTGTTAAGGGCCTCCCCTTCATCCCACTGCCACAAGGACTTGCAGGGCCACTGCGTGCGCACTGGTTGTCAAATGCAGTCAGGAACGAGATGTCATTCCCTTTCTGTTCCCTGGAGAAAAAAATAAAAAACCTGGAAATGTATAAATTCCCAAGTCCATCGCTACTGTTTTCTGTGCCTCCCCATTCCAACATAATCTAGTTTGGCACAGAATTAGACCTTGTGAAGGCAAACGGTGTCTGAAATACTGTTAGTAAGCTTATGAAGTGACAAAATTAGAGCGGAGGCAAAATTACCACCGGGCCCGCCTCTGTGATTATATCACGGCCTCTTAGAGCAGCATCTCTGAAACTGAGAAGCCAGTGTTTAAAATGTTTATGACGAGGGAATTGTAACAGGCCTTGTAGAGTTGGGAGTACCACTACAGATGTATTTGCATAAAGAAGACTGCCTAGAAAATGGGTTGGTAGGGCCGGCAGAATTTGGTATCGTGAATATTTGCTGAGATTTTAATAAAATCAAGGATTATTTTAAATATATAGATTATGAACCTGAGGCTTTACTCACCAATTCAGTTAAGGCCTGATCCTTGCGGTCTCTTCAAACAAATCTCTCCGCTGGCTCTAACTGCATCGTCTCATAGTGTGTATGGGATTTATTTACGTGTTGTTCCGTCCTTGGACCTCAGAGGAACAAGCTTTCGTGCATGTTCCTCCATCGATAGCTTTGGCTGTGCTGAAAAGCTACGCATGCCTCAGCTCTCAGCAACCTTCTGAATGTCTTTTACTTTGGTCGTCCCACCACTTGTTCTCTCACACTCAAATTTTTCTCTGGATCTTGGGTTTAGTGGGGTGATAAATGTCTTGCTTCTGTTTGAAGCTGATGTCAGTTCTTCTTTTTCCCCCTATCAGTGAGAGCTTGAATTTCCTCAACGTTTTCATTGAGCTGGTCCTCATGTTTCTTTGTGGGGAAACCTAGAGATCCTTTGCACACCTAATGGATGCCTTTCTTGAGGCTCTCACAGTGATCAATGGTGTCAAGATCATCAGCAGGGTCAGAGTTTCTCACCAAGACACTGCTGGAGATGATTGCTTTTAGCAGGATCTTTCAAGCACTCAGTACTGAACTTCTTCCTTGGTTGCTTCTTTCTTTACATTGTTTTGGGGCAATGCAAAGGGACGTGCTGCAATGTATCAAATGATGATCCATCCAGCAGTCATCTGTCCTGGTCATAGCTCTGGTGATACAGATGTTGTGATGGCCCAAGGCATGCACTATGACATAGTCAATGATGTGTTGGTGTTTTCAGTGTGGTGCATCCATGATGTCTTCTATTCGTTGATCTGGTGAAATAAGGAGCTTGTGTAAATGATGTTGTAGCTGGATGGCTTGAATTTATGTTACAGCCCAGGGGCTTGTGTTTTGTTTACTGTTGTATAAGACCCGTGGTTTAGGTGAGGCTATTAGGGGAAGGAGGAGGCCTCATAGGGGGTCCACGGCAGCATGGGGACCCCAGCGCCAGAGAAGGCACAGCATTTGGGGTGCACGGACCCCGGCGCCAGAGAGGGCACAGCATTTGGGGTGCACGGACCCTGATTTGGGATGCACGGACCCTGGCACCAGAGAAGGCACAGCATTTGGGGTGCACGGACCCCAGCGCCAGAGAAGGCACAGCATTTGGGGTGCACGAACCCCGATTTAGGGTGCACAGACCCCAGCGCCAGAGAGGGCTCAGCACTTTGCAGGGCCGCGGGAAGCCCAGGCACCAGAGAGGGTGCAGCACTTTGAGGAGCCACGGGGCGCAGAGCGAGACAAGGCCGTGAAGAGCCCAAGCGCCAGTGATGCACTGAGTGAGACAGGGCTGCAGAGGGCCCAGGGAGGACAAGGGGGCCAAATTACAACAAGCCCCAGACCAGATAACATTGGTACCTTCTGCAAGGCTTGGGGTGTGGTAAAGGGATGGTTGGAGCCATGTATAGCCCATAAGGCTAGGGTGCCCTGAAACACCCGTTGTGACATCTATTTTGGAGCGGGACCCACCAGAGGTCCTGAAACCCACAGGGTCCAGAAAATCAATCAAGACTGTGTCCAAAAGGACTTAAAGGCAGCCTCTCTATCAATCATTCAATCAAAGACGTGGCGGGGAAGAATAGAGGGTGCCCATTGGGCCAACTTGGCATGGTAAGGGGGCCTTGGGGGGCCATCCTGCAGGACCCCATCCCATGACACCCAGGACCATGGGACCTCCTTCTTCCCCATAGCCCCAGCCCTTACCTACAAGATGTTCCAGGCAGCAGCTCAGCCAGATGTTTCCTCCTCAGCTGGTAGAAGCAAACTGCTGCCCTGCAGTTCAGGGACCAAGCCCTTACATACTCCAACTGGGCCCTGCTCTCCAATCAGGCAACTCTGCTTGATTAGCACAACAGGTAGCCGTGGGCTGCCTGGCTCCTGCTCAGGCCCCTGATAGTAACAGATCACAGAGTGCTGTTACGCTATCCAACTCACAATAACCATCTAATGTTCATTCCCTCAAGATGAGCCAAAGGTGTGTACCCAGCAAAAAATTACTGGG
>NW_005842479.1:6387-8185 GCF_000455745.1 Alligator sinensis
AGGAACCTACAAAACCCTGAGAACCAAATACATAGATAAGACCAAAGAAAGGGGCCTTGAGAAGTTTAAGTTCTTCACAAATTACCTTAATAATAGAAGTTTCTCAAATACGGTGAACAGAAAATAGAACTATTAATCTCAGCAGATGACAGCGAATATTTCACCCAAGATTTAATAAGAGGAGAGACAGGACCACCTAGCCTTACTGTTCTAAGTGACCTTGCTGCTATTTCACAATTAACTGTATGCAAAGAAATTCTCCCTAAAATACACTTTTGGGAAGGGATACAAAACCCAGCAGCAGCAGGTCTTGCATAGAATAATTTCAGAATATTTAACAAACTAAATTGGTGTGGCTAGGGCACTCTACATTAGCACTCTCCTCAGAACAATACATAATTAATTGAAGGTTGCTATCTCAGCTACTTATCTATAATGTGACTACACGAGGAGTGTGGTGAACTTGACACCAACAAAATGACACAGGGGAACAGGCAGCTTCTATAAAGGGCCCATTTTACAGCAAAAAGAAGGGTATAACATGATTAAGTTCATAAAATAAGCATGAGAAACAGCTGAAGTTTAGAGCAAGAAAGGCTGAAAGTGAGCTTCAGGGAGTGTCTCTTTGGACATCATTCTGTAAACTTTTTTGATCATAGGACATTAAACAAAAGGATTGGTGAGGATTTATAGTTTGGAAGGATGAAGAAAGTGAAGACTACAGGATAACCTTCAATTAGAAATAGACCTTTCAAAAAGTACCGTTTTTGTGCCTATGTCCATTGGCACTTTTTCATCATTTCGAAAAGAATTGATTGTGTTTTTTAAATTTTTTTCAGTGTTGATCTCTGAACTGACTTTTGAGTCAACGTTATACTTCCATTGGTTGAGTTAAGTAGTATAAGGTCATTTATCTGGCTAAAGAAACCCGTTTGGCTAATCACAAACAGGTTGTGAATTTTTACTATTTTGCTTAGTATTCACTTTCTGAATGCTTTAGGGGGAATTAATGTTAACGCAGAGTCTGTGAACAGAGTGCTACAAGCATTTGTAGTTATTATCGCTGCTTTCATCTGCATGTGTTAGTATTCTTCCAGTTCTTCAGCTGGACAACCTGAAAACCACAGACAAAAGCCCTTCTTTTTGTTTGCAAATAGTCTGGCAAGTCTGTTGTGCAAAGATTTTTTTTAAACTCCCCAAAAGAGTTATTCTGAAGCAAACACCTTCATAAATATTTATTCGCACTAGGAATCATATTGCTATTACTTCAGCATTTTAAAGATGCAAAAGAAAGAGTCAGGGGTTTAGGTTGTAGCCGTGTTGGTCTAAGGATATAGGCAGACAAGGTTCCTTGGGTGAATTTGATATCTTTTATAAGACCAACCCAAATGGTTGGAGAATAGTTATTAAGCAAGCTTTCGGGTTGAAAAACCCTTCATCAGGCTCAGGAAGCTGCAGCAGTCGGTGTGTGCTCTTCCTGGATGGGATGAAAAGTAAAGAAGCCAGGGGCTGGGCTGGGCTGGGCGGGGGAGTCAGTTGCCAGGCAGATTATAATGTATCAAAAATCCAATGTCTATGTTTAGTCCCTGATCTCTAGTATCCAGCAGGTTGATGAAATGGAGCTCATAGGCTCGTCTCTGGGATGTGTTGTATAAATTTCCCTTGAGGATCAGGACTGAGAGATTGGAGAGAGAGTGGCCCTCCTGTGAGAAATGTGCCCCCACCGGTAATTGGGTCTTTCTGTCTTTGATGGATTTCCGGTGTGCATTCATCCTGGTGCGCAGTTGTTGTTTGGTCT
>NW_005842479.1:8313-21243 GCF_000455745.1 Alligator sinensis
CCACAACCGAGCCATCAGCATCCCAGGATCTTACAGCTGCACCTCCAGGAATGTAGTATACCTCATCCAATGCACCAAATGCCCTGATGGAAGAGATGTAGGAGAGACCAGACAACAACCGCGCACCAGGATGAATGCACACCGGAAATCCATCAAAGACAGAAACACCCAATTACCGGTGGGGGCACATTTCTCACAGGAGGGCCACTCTCTCTCCAATCGCTCAGTCCTGATCCTCAAGGGAAATTTACACAACACTTCCCAGAGACGAGCCTATGAGCTCCATTTCATCAACCTGCTGGATACTAGAGATCAGGGACTAAACATAGACATTGGATTTTTGATACATTATAATCTGCCTGGCAACTGACTCCCCAGCCCAGCCCAGCCCAGCCCCTGGCTTCTTCACTTTTCACCCCATCCAGGAAGAGCACACACCGACTGCTGCAGCTTCCTGAGCCTGACGAAGGGTTTTTCAACCTGAAAGCTTGCTTAATAACTATTCTCCAACCATTTGGGTTGGTCTAATAAAAGATATCAAATTCACCCAAGGAACCTTGTCTGCCAAAGAAAGAGTCACAAATTCCAACACAGAAAATTAGCGAGTCTGTTTTTTCTCCATGAAAATATCTGTGATGGGGGAGCGTTTACTTGGCTTTAGGGGGTTATTAAAACAGGTAGTCCAATCATGCACATTTGTATGCTGAAATCCTGCTTCCGTGGAATTCAACTGAAAAACACTCATGGATTTCAATGGACCCCAAGAATATCTTTCATCACAAGAGACAGGTGGGCGAGATTAGACTGATGACTGAACTCATTTCCACTACATTGCACCTTTGGAAGCTCCCTGTCCATGGGGAAATAAATCTCAAGCTGCTACTACCAACACACACACTCTCTCTCCCTCTGGAACAAAATGCTGAAACATGCTTAATGCCTCCTCTCAGGTGTTGTATAATCTTGACTCTCATAAATTGGTAAACTGCTATTAGTGTAGATAGAAGGCGAGTATTGTGTCCTGTTGTAATTGTTCTTACAGGAAACAACCTATGACACTGAGGTCCAGGAAGCATTAGCTAAATCTCCCTTTAATTGCTTTTCTGTAATAATTTTAGAGTATCTCTTTCAACCTCTCCTTATAGAAGGCCACGTGATTCGACGTGTTATGAACTATGTAACGGGGGGCTGTCACGAGGCCAGTCAAACGTCGGCCTGCACACCTGTCTAGGGCAGTCCACCAATGGTGCTCTGCCATAAACTGAATTAGTGATCTATGCAAATTAGGGTACCCTTATTTCTGGATATTCATCCCAGTCTCTGTAACTTTCCCATTAAGAATGAGTTAAAATCTACCACTACATGCACAAGTAGCAAATGTGGATTTGAGATTGCAATTCTGTACCACAGGAACAAAAAACTGGGGGTCCTCCTGGCTCATCGAGTCCAGTCACTTGCTATCACAGACAATCATGTCATTCGATCCCTTTTGTAAATGTAACAACCTCATGTTAAAACTAGTTAATTTTCTTGCCCTCGCTACTCTACTGCAATGTTCACCCAGAACCTCTCTGTTCAGATGCATAAAAACCTGCTAATTTCCAACTGAAATTCATTCATGACTGATTTATAGCTTTTTTGTCCTTGTGCCAACATTGCCTTAAGATTAACTGCCTCTCCTATCTCTGTCCTCCTCCCCAGTCTGTTTACATAGAAAAAACAGGTACCTTCTCAGCATCCGCTTTGCTAAGTTAAATAACCCAAATTCTTCTAGTCTTCTCTTTAAAACAGACTTTCCATTTCCCATTCAAACCGGTAGACTTTGCTTGCATCTATTATACAGTTCAAAGTCATCTCTCTTGCAAAACAGGTCACCAAAATCACACTTGGTATTCTAGATGAGGTCTCAGCAGTACTTTGTATAATGGCATTAATAGCTCCCTGTCACTACTACAAAAGATATCTCTTAGGATTGCATTTATTTTTTTTATGGCCACTTCATAGTATTCCCCTGATCAACCAGTATACCTTACTTTTTTTTGTCCTATCACTTCCAACTTATGAGCTCCCATTTAATAACAAAAAATTTATTATAAGGCCTGAAGTGAACGACTGTCACGTGTGCTATGAAATTTCATTCCATTTCTAGTCTAGTCCTCAGTCTTCCGCGATGATATCACTTTTTATCCCATCCACCCACGTGTCTCATTTTATGTCTGTCACTTGATTACAAGTGCTTCATTTAATAAATAATTTATTTTCAAGGGTGTCTTGCTGCCAAAAAAATGGAGGGTGTGGGAAACAGTCTTCCCAGCACTCATCATAATCTGACTGTCTTCTCCCACATTTCTGTCAATACATATATTTACCAACAGCTGGTCCAAACACTTTGAAAAAAATATAACATGTTGTTGAAATAGGATGCTTTGTCCAAATCTAACAATTTCTCCAAGATGGAGAAGTCTTGACAAACTATGGTCAGATTTTTTTTTTAATGCAAACTAATGATTAGGACATTGATCTAGGACAGTGGTTCCCAACATTTTTTTTCCATGCCCTGCTGCCGGGAGCGGAGTGCGGCAGCATCCCAGGGGTGGGAGCAGAGGAGATCCTGGCACACTCCTGGCTCATCTTTTCTTTGTGACACCACTGGCATTGCCCTGTCAGCTTCATTTGGGTCGTGACCCGGGGCTGGGAACCGCTGGTCTAGGAAGTGAGAGTCTTAGGTTCAAATTCCTGCTCTACTTGATTCAGAGTTATCTATGATTAAACATAGACCGATAGATGTAAATGAGATTGAACAGAACCTTGGACCTGGGTCTCCCATGATCCAGACCTGAACTATTATCATCTGGTTATGAAAACAGAGAGACACTGGACAGTGCAGGTTTTGATCCTAAAATATACATTTTGACACAATTCCCTCTTGGTAAAAAGCATTTGAAAGGCCTCACTTTTGTTCTGATGTAGAAGGAAAACAAATTTTGAACCTTGGAAATTGCTGTGGAATAAATATCAGCCTGGGGACAGCTCGAAAAAGTTTGTGCATGCTCAAAGGTCTTTTCTTCTTTCCCTTTCCCAGTTGTCCTGTGTGGTTAAACATTGCAGAAGCCTAATGAAGCAGGTTAAAAGGAAGACAGCTTTCCCTAACAATTTTTTTCCTCTATCTTAAGATCAGCTAACTGCATCATATAAATTATACTCAGCAGTATCGAAAAGGACAGTCACTAAGAGAGAAGACTGATGCTGCTGTGAATAATTTACATCAGTTTAAGATGAACAGGGAAGCAGTCGTAAAAAACAGTTCAGGCTTGGCTCATATTTAACTGTGTAAGTAGTCCAACCAATATTGGGAGAATGTGAATGTGAGATCTAAACTACAATTTCCATGAGATCGTTTCTGTCACAGAGAAATGATGTTCAAAACTGAACTGACTTGAAAGAAAAAGTCTGAGGTGAGCTCAAGAAACTAAAACGAAATATTTGGATCTGGAAAATATCATTTTTTGTCAAAAAATATTTAAAATGTTTAAAACATTTAATATGTAAATGTTAAAACATTTTTTAAATATTTAAACTAAATATTACATTTTATAATAATTTAAAATAATTTAAATAAAAAAAATGTCCTGCCATTTCTGGATTTTGTTGATCTTTCCCCTTAACACCATGAAAAATCAAGATGACAAAAGTTTTTGACCAGATTCAGGGGGAACATAAAAATCAAACATAGAAATACCAGGAGGAAATTACAACTTTAAGTTCAGTTGCTTTCATACAGCTCAACACCTTCCCTATTCTTTAACTTCAATGTCAGGTAGCCCGGTATAATGAAAAGTCATGGACTTGAACATCCCCTTTGCCACCAAGCTATCCCAAAGCCAAGAGAACAATACAAGATGGATGGAGAATATTTTTCTTAAACTCCATCCAGAAAGGACAAAAACAAGGTTAATGAAGCCCAGGAAACACTATGGGAATTTGCCAATACCATAATAATGCTAAAAATAAAAGCTTTTGGGCCAAAGATGTAACGTCTTGTGTTCAAGCTGGCCTCCTCCCTGCTCAGGGGCATACACTAAACTACAGAGGTCTCCAGCCCCTTCTTCCCTATCCAACTGTGAGACGTCATTGAAAACTTAATCATAGCTATCCTGATTTTAATCACCCGGAGATGACTGAACATAGCTGTGACAATATATTGTAGGCCGGGATTTAGCATGCAACTACATTCTCCCCTCATAAATAAAATACTGGCGTAAATTAAATGCTCCTGAATCCTAATTTTAAAAATCCTTAATAGGTTTTTTAAAAAACCAGTGGGTCACTGACATCATCAAGGTGGGAAGTTTAGATATTCTAGAACCTTCCCACCTCTAATCAGGGTGTGTGTGCTTAGGAGGGGGTCTCATGTTATGGATCACGTCCAACATGTGGCCCGGTACATGGCCAGCTTTTCTAAGTAGTCCCTAACCTGTTCTTTCACCGCTGCGGGCTGCTCACCTCCTCCCCGAACCGTGCTGCCCGGTGCAGTAGTCTGGGAGCTGCCCTTGCCTGTGAAGACTAAGGGGAAAAAGGCATTGAGCACTTCAACCTTTTCCTCATCGTCTGTCTTTCGGTTGCCTCCCTCATTCAGCAAGGGACCCACACTTTTCCTGACTTTCCTCTTGTTTCTGACATACTTGTAGAAACCCTTCTGGTTGCTCTTCACGTCCCTTGAGGACTGCAACTCCAACTGTGCTTTGGCCTTCCCGACTCCATCCCTGCACACCTGTGCACTATTCTTATACTCCTCCCAAGCTGTTTGTCCACATTTCCACTTCTTGTGAGCTTCCTTCTTGTGTTTCAGCTCATGAAAGAGTTCTCTCCTGAGCCAAGCTGGTTGCTTGCCACATTTGCTGTTCCTCCTGCACATTGGGATAGTTTGTTTCTGTGCCCTCCATAAGGTTTCTTCAAAACACAGCCGGTGACTCCTTTCCCACTCAGACTCTCCTCCCAGGGGATCCTACCCAGCAGTTCCCTGACAGTCAAAATCTGCTTTTGTGAAGTCCAGGGTCCATACTCTACTGCTCTCCTTTCTTCTTTTTGTCAGGATCCTGAACTCAACCATCTCACGGTCGCTGCTGCTCAACTTGCCATCCACTTCTACATCCCCCACTAATTCCAACCTGTTCATGGGCAGCAGGTCAAAAGAGCAGACCCCCAGTTGGTTTCTCCAATATTTGCACCAGAGGAAGTTGTCTCCAACGCTCTCCAAAAACTTTTTAGATTGCCTGCACACTGCTGTATTGCCCTCCCAGCAGGTGTTAGGGTGATTGAAGTCCCCCATGAGATCCAGGGCCTGTGACGGGGAAACTTCCACTGGTTGTCTGAAGAAACCCTCATCTTCCTCATCCTCCTGGTCTGGTAGTCCATAGCAGACCCCTACCATGACATCGCCTTTGTTGCTCTTCCCTCCAACCCCAACCCAGAGATTCTCAACGGGCCTGTCTCCAGTTTCATACTGGAGCTCTGAGCAATCAAAGAGCTTTTATATAAAGTGCAACTCCTCCTCCTCCTCTTCTCCCTTGCCTGTCCTTCCTGAACAGTTTGCACCCATCCACAACACTGCTCCAGTCATACGAGCTCCCACCAAGTCTCTGTTATTTTAGTCATATCATGGTTCCTTGACTGTGTGAGGATTTCCAATTCATCCCGATTGTTTCCCAGGCTCCGTGCAGCTCTTATAAATCAACTTTTTATTTTCCCAGAAATGCCACCCATTAAAAAACACTCCCCAAAAGCAACAAAACACACTTGAAACTCAAATTAACTTAAAAAGAAAAAAAGGAACCAAGCAAATGTTTTGCTTCTTTCAATTTAGTACTGAGATTTCAAGGCAACAGGAATCTTTTGAATACAATAGTTTCTATTATGTTCTTCCCTTAGATATTATAAGTGATTGGTGTGTGATTGATAGCTCTCTCTAAAAACTTGCAACAGCAATTTATAGATAGGAAATGTGACTCAATATAGATGGAGGATGTCTACAATGAATGATGCCCTCTGCATACAAATCCATACTAATATATGTACAAATTATTTGCGAAGCCAGAGGACCTAGTTTGGAACTCACCTTGTAACTAATATCTCCATATCAACTGTCTCAAAGTAAATTGTTTTCTGTCAGATAAATAAAAGTACAAGCCAACCCCAGAAGGAACTTCCAAGTCTTCATTTTCATCGTAAACTTTGAAGGGGGTACAACAGCAAAAGCTTTAGAAACACGAATAAAAAATGTACCAGAGATGAACACTTAGTTTGTTGCATTACGAATGCTCTCAGCCAGTCATTGAGATGATGCAGTAAATTTTTTCAACATAATCCTGACTGTAGATTTGACAGTCAATATGCATACAATTTACTATTGTTAGTTACTCAAGAATTACCCATGATCTTGATAACATCCAAATGGAGCAATTGGGTGCCCGATATTTTTCATTTAAGTTATTTTTAAATGCAGAGCTAATTTTAGCACACAGACTATATTGTACCACTTCTACGAGAAAGATTAAATAAAGCTAGGACATGAAAATAAATTTACTGTGAAGCCAAGCATAAAACGATGGATCAATATTGTAATTTCCTGCATACTTGCATTGGATTATAACATAAAAACCAACAATTAAACTGCTTAAAACTGAAAACCTCTTAGTTGGATGATGTCCTATGCAAATCAAGAATATTACTTGCCCCAGAATCAAAATGTGAGTAGAAGGTCAAAGTGAAGATGAGAGAGAAAATATAGGAGGTACAATGAATCTCTATAACGCTCTAATTTAGCTATATTTAGTCAAGGAGGAAGGTTTGCCTAACATTCCTTGCTAAATTTCAACTTGTATTAGAACCAAATATAGAAAACCCTAACTAGTAAGAAAGTTATGGACGTGCACTATTCCGGTTTAATTCAAAACAAGGAAGAAAATCAGTGTTCTTGAATGTCTTTTACAGTTTCCCCTTAAAGGAAAATGACTGAGAGCAGATTTAGGATGATGCAGGAATGATGCCATTTCCAAACACTAATGTGTTTGTAGAGGGCACAGGAATATTATACCTCCTCTAGAACTGAAGAAAAGTATCTCAAATTTAAATTAATATTAGGAGTTGAATGAATCATGCATAATAAATAATTTATCTGAAAAAATGTACCTTCTTCCCTGCTTATCACATACCCACAAGCAGATCCCTTTCTTTCTTTATTATTTCCATGGATTCTACAAATATACTTTTAAACCTCCACAGGTTGATTGTAACTATTTGAAAATTGAGGTGTTCTGCTTCGTTGTAATCGGCCAAATAAATGCATGGGTGATCCAATTAGTGAATACAGAAATAGTCCTTGAGTGAACAGTTGAATTTGTATTCTGCTTTGGCAAATATTTGGTCATGCAGGATTAAAATTCACTTTCAATTAACATTTATGCTAGTAAAACTCAACAGTCCAAATATTTACCAAAAGCAAACACAAAGAGGAAACAAGAATGACCAAAGCATATTGATTTAATATCTTCATTTTTTGCATTCTTTTCTCAGCTTTCGATATAAATCAAGGACAAATGGTCCAGACTGCTGTTGTTATTTGCAACATTACATTTATCTACTTCAGAAAGCATCTTTTGATCTCAGAATATGTATGGAAAAATGATGTAGGTGAACACAAGCTTTTCTAATATATGCAACATTTCTTCAAAAGACCTGCAAACTGTTAGAATACCTAATTGATCCAATTTCAGTGCAGGACGCCGCTTAAAATGGCATACTAGGGATAGGTGCAGACATTCAAAAAGTCCAAGCTGGAATCACTCAAACCTATGGGGGTTCCTGTAAGCACCCTAAGTTAGATCAGGAGTGAACAGAACAAAAGTTTGCCCTTTGGTGGTGGGGGGGGGGCACGGGCTGCCTGCATTGGTTGAGGCCAGACGGTTGGGGTGCTCGAGCACACCTCTCAGCAGGACCTGTGACCTCCCTGGGCCGCCAGAAATTGCCAAGCGCTGCTGAGCCCCCAACTCATGGTAGAGGTGATATCTTTTATTAGACCGACTAGTCTTTATTAGACCAACTAGATTTTTGCAAAAAAAAACAAACATTGCAAAAATCTAGTTGGTCTAATAAAAGATATCACCTCTACCACGAGTTCTAATTCCTTTTGCCTCTAGACCAATATGGCTTCAACTCGGATACCTAAAGAGGGTGCTCACATGCTTTGGGGACAAGACAGGATATAAAAAAAATCTTTCTTGAGTTTGTGGATATAAAAAATACCTCTCTCTTGAGTTTATAACACCTGATTTTAAAGCCCATTTCATCACTTGAAGAGTTCTGATTCACAACTTGTCAGTATTTACCGGTATTTGCCAACACCAGATCTGATTCATTAGTAATAACTCAGGAGCAACGTAGAAAAGTCAATCCTTATTCCTTTTTTGGTCAACTCCTCTATCATCACCCAGTCCACCTCAAGTGTTGTTTGTTCAGAAAGTGTCAGGTATCCAAGTTGTAGCTATATTGGTCTAAAGGAAAAGGCAGTCAGGGCTTGTGGTAGAGGTGATATCTTTTATTAGATCAACAAGATTTTTGCAACAAAAAAAATAAAATAAAATAATCTTTAATTGCAAGCTTTCAGACACAAACACCCTTCATTGTTCGTTCAGAAAAAAAAGCCTTTACTCACTGAGCCTTTTCCCCAACTCTGATCGGCTAGCAATACTTTCCCTCATCTGGTGAGTAGGTCAGCAGTTTTAGACACAGCTGGGCCTAAGGCTCATCAGATGAAGAAAGGGTAGCAATGGAAAGAAAAAGTAGACTTTCTCTTAAAGGTTATGTTTTTGTTGAGGAAGAAGGGTAGCTGTGTATTTCTCTTCTGCCTCCAGGGAACCAAAGGAGAAGGGAACAGAGTAATCAGCTTCCCCAAGATGATGATGAAGGAGAGGAGGAATACTTCTCAGATCTCCCACTTCAAGGCATTCGAAGGTCAAGTCTTCACAGTGGGACCCAATCTGGAGGAGACCAGAAAGAGGTGCCGGGGGTGTCTGGCTCTGTGGAGTTGGAGCTAGGCTGAGAGAGATGAGTCAATGAAGGTTGAAGCTGGGCTTGATGCAGAGAGATAAGAGATTGGGATGTTGTGCAGCTAAACAGTGAACCTTGGAGCTGTGCTAGGTGGGGGAGAACAAGGAGCCTGGAGCTAGATAGATGCACAGGATAAAAGGTGAGATTTGAGGTAAAAGGTGAAGATTCAAGTGGAGGAGTTGTGGTGTGGATTATTAATCACAAATTTTGTGAGTTTATGCTGGCCCCCTTTCCACTATTTTTAAGGGAGCTAATGATAATACTGTGTTCAACTAAAACAGTTAAAAATAGTGGAAAGAAGGCCAGCATATAAAGAGACTGGGAGTATTTGTGGCTCCTTGAGTTCTTTTCCCAGTCTCCTGCATGAATATAATAAATTCTGTGAATCTGATTAATCTTTTTTTCCTAGGAAAAAGATTACTACTAGAGATCTTACAAGAGTCTGCCTTAGGCAGATCTGTTGTTGCTGTAATTTTAAAATTAGCTGTGCAATACTCACCCAAGAACTGGTAGTTCAAATGATTTTATTTTCTTTCATAAACTGTGGTGATAGTTTTTACACACTGCTTTCTGGGACAATATTGGGAAAAAAAGATGTATTCTATATATCCATCTGTTAGATGGTCCTCTCTACTCATTAGTACCTTAATCAAATTGGTTTGGGGCAATACTGTGAAATGTTTGAATCTCTCTGGTTCTTATAGGATACTATCTAGCAACTCCTTGTCGGGCTGCTCACTCCTGTAGTCTCATTAACAGGATCATTTAAGTGTGTGAAAGGAAACAAGGATTTGGTCCCGCATCTTTAGAAATATACTTCTCTCATCTGTTAAGATCTGATGCTTCATTAAGCAGGCCCTCAAGGTTTCATCCTTATACTCTTTATAGTTGGTCTTCTGAATTTTCAGCAGCTGAGATTTATAACACACTATGAAGGGAATTAAAGTTAGCAACTTGTATGTCTTACTGTCTCCCCTAGCCATAAAGCAGATCAATAACTTGTAGGTGTTGCTCATAAACAGCTGGGTGGCAGAGTTATGTTTGCTAGTTTACCACTCCATTCGATTTTTTGGTGAAGTTTCATATAATGATTTCATAAGCAGCCATGAGTTTCTAGGAATATGAGATAAAAAGTTAGGGATGTCTCTTTTGGCAGGGGTGGGGGTAGGAGGGGAGGTGTTTGTTTTAAGCGATGTTGTACCATATATTACTCCCTGCAAGCCACCTTGTCTGATGAATCTTTTCCACTCATTTCCAATGAATTTTTAAATAGATAAATAAGCCCGATGCAAGATGTTAATGACAAGTTTTGTAAGATCTTGCCTTTATTACTAGTGCTATAAACTGTTCCTGCCCATGCTATTATATTAGTGTTTAAGGATGGAAAAATGTTTTTCTATGGAAGTCCTTAATCTGTTGAAAGTGTTAAACTATTAAGATGCCACAATGGGGAGTTTTTAATTCTTTACATTTAAATGAAATAACCAAAAAGGCATATGGAGCATTCTGGGAACACTTCAAGATAGCAACTCCTTACATCTTCTTCCTACAGCCATTCACAGCATCTGAGCTCATGCTCACAAAAGTGTATACTATATATCTCTGCTTTAGTTGGTCTTTAAGGTGCAAATCTACCCTGTTTTCTGCCTAACTTCCCACATAGCATATTTTATGGGAAAATGTAATAGCAGAGTTAACAAATCAGCATTTGGTTATGGTTCTGCCTAAAGCAGCAGTTCCCAAAAGGGAGTCGCAACATCAGAGGATGGGGTCGTGGGAGTGGGGAGCTCTGGGTTGGGAGTGAGGGGCCGTGCCGAGGAAAGGGGCTATAAATGGGGTCATGCCGAGGAAAAGTTTGGGAAGCACTGGCTTAAAGTATCTAGTACAAAGGGGAAAATGCAACCCAGAGAAGATAAGGAATATTACCCTCGGTATAAGAAACATCACGCCTGAAGTGCCAGGAACATTTGCATTTCAATACAATTCTGCACTCCAGTATGGCAGAGACGCTATAGTGAATCTCAGCAAAAAAATAACAAAACCCTTAATGAAGTATAAGAGATATGAAAACAAAATGCCACCCTATTTCTCCCCTACAAATATTAAGTAAAAACAATTTCAAAAGACTAGTTAAATAGAAACAAAATGCACTCTTCTCAGCAACCAAGTGGAGCAGATGCCTTTCAGTCGAGGAGCTGAAGAATATTTGCATCAGCTCTCATGTGAACTGGCAACCATAAAGGTGTAATGGGAGATCTTGCCTTGTCTTAGTATGAACATCAACCACTGTATAACAACAAATGTAGGCGTATCAAAAATGTACTGTAGATGCTCCCTAATATGGTTTAAACAACCACCGGTCCTCTGGCTCTTATTATGCTAACTTGCTTCACATGTCTGTCTGAATAAGGTACATAAAAGACTCATTTTCTACATAGCATAAAATAATAATAATAAAAAACCCTAGCTCATAGCTTTTAAATTGCAACTGTCTTTGAAACAGCCTGTGATGCACTCTGAGATCCCATTAAAAATAATGTGGCAAACTCTTTTCACTGTTTTGAGAATGCCTCATTAATGTATTTCATTATTTTTAGCTACTGAAATTTGCATTTTGAATTTATCATTATGGAATTTTGCTTGCCTTCTAGGTGGGTTTTTTTTCCCCCCTGACCTCTTTTTATTACTCATTATGGAAAAGTGTGTGATAGCTACTAATACAAGGTACCCTATCGGGCTTACCTCAATAAGAGTTGTACCTCTCTTCACCTTGCAGTTCATCAATTTTTGATGATGATAAAAAAGTAACCCTGCAAAGCAACAAAAATGATAATAAAGTTCAGAGTACAAGCTAAGGGGGGCACATTGTGAAACCATGCTTGAGTAGTACAATAATTGGTTTATTAGCTCAACTGTTCTAGCCTGTAGCTGCACTTTGCTCCCATCACTAGCTCTAGCTGTGGCCACACATCTAGGTTGAGGATAAAGCACCATTCCAGTCAAGCTAGAGATTGTGGCTAAGTACAGACAGTCAAAAAGCCCAAGGCTGAACTGATTCAGTCTTTGCAGGTTATCTAAGATGCACAGATTAAATTGAGAAACAAGTGAACAGACATTCACTTTTGATTCAGAAAATGCAGCCATATGCCTGCAGTGGCTCAAGCCAGAAGCCGGGGCCACTAGACTATACCTGCCAGCCACTGCCAAAGTGAAGAGAAGAGAGAAGCCCTCCAAAGCTTCCCTGCCCCTCCTCCCTGCTGGAGCAGAGGGGTCATGGCCAGGCCCCAGCCCCTGCTCTGCCTGGGACATGGTGAGAAACTGCCAGGCTGGGGAGGGCACGGGTTGGAAAAAAGGTAGCAGCACTGAAGTCATAAAAGCTCAAACAAGAATAGTCCTTTCTCTGAAAGAAACATGTATTGAACATAGCTCCACTGTGTGTTTGCTTCCTTTTCCTGATGCCCCCAAGGTCCCTGGGATTTGTAGTCCAGAATCACAACAACAGGACTCTGCAGGGTTTCTCATCACTTCCTCTTCCTGCTTCCAAGTGCCTCTAGGACTTGTAGTCCATGGTCACAGCCAGCAGAAGGGAAAGCAGGGTGCGTGGCCAGCACACTGAGTGGCCCTTACCTGGGCCCAGACCCCAGCTGGGGTTTGCCTGGGGGATAGGGGGCAGTGAGCCAGCCAGTGAGCCACCCCTCGCTGCTCCAGCTAGGGAGAAGATGAACAGGGTAAGCTCTGCTTTCCAGAGCAGACAGCACAGCCCACCTCAGGGCTGCAAAGCATCCTGGGATACTGGGGGGACTCTGATTTAACTTGAACTGGGAA
>NW_005842479.1:21253-99229 GCF_000455745.1 Alligator sinensis
GAAGTTTCATAAACTGGTTTGACCTCAATCAGTTAAGTCTGATACTACATTCAACCAGGTTTATCTTAAACCAGTTTCAGCCATTTTGAAACTGGTTTATGTGCACTGAACTTCTGTTCTGTTATAGGTTTAAACCAGTTTCTGGTCACTTAAACTGATTTATGTGTAACTTCTGTCCCTAGCCTGTGTGTAGGTAAGAGTCAAGTTAAAATAGCATTCAAGCTAACACTGCAATGAAGACAAATGCTGAGATTCCAATACTTCAACAGGACCCACAAGAGAAGACCCTGTCCCTGTGCAGAACTCCATTAAAACCAGTGGCGCCTGCATTTTAGATTGGCACCTAAATATAACTGACTGGTTTTCAGCAGATTTTTTTTTTTTTTACAAAGAAAAACAACCACCACAATAAATGCACTAAATCCAAATTATTTCATTTGAAAACTGGAACGTTTTAATTTTAATTTGGAAATAATATCACAGCCTTTCATGGGGAGGACTCCCCAGATGGATTATATCTTCCCTGATTCACCCTATGAGCTTCTCCCACATTGCGTCTCCTGCCAAAAAGGGTAGACATCACAGAAGGTGCAGATTGACTGAGACAGGCTGACAGAAGAGAATAGCAACACATGGCACCACAGCCGCACTTCCCAATCAAAATATTTTTGGCTGAAATTATTTAGTCTTCAATTTTCTGCTGGGTTGGGTGGGTGGGGAGGAATAAATATATTTTCTATGAAGATCTTAGGCAAAACATGGATTTTTGGTGGATTGTGTTCTGTTGAAACATCTGTCTCTAATAAAAGCTTAGGAAGTTCTAGTTTGGGTCTAAACTGTAAAAAAAAGCTGTTCTCTCTAATATTGTTGTGCATGTTTGTCTCTGAATGCTCTGTGCACCGCCTATTCTTCCACTGAGATTACTACTTTTTGTTCTTCAATAAAACCAATGTGCTCTATTATCCTCAGTTTTAAATTTGTTGTTGTTGTAACCACTTTGCCTGATTTTTGTGTTCAAGGTTGCCCGGTAATTGCAACTCCCTTTTGTCCTTAATTGCTAACTATTATAAACAGTACTGCAAAAGTCGCTTAACGTTATATCTGCTGCCTATACAATATTTGAATATGAACTGAAAGAGTACTACCTTTGTTTTGTTTGTGTGTCACCAAATTACCATTAAGCTTATGAGTTTAGAAAAAAACATCTTCCCCAAATAAGAATGTTGCTATGGGAGAGGTACTGATATAAAAGGTCATTATTAAGGCTTATTGAGGTTTCAGGGGGTACAGAGACATCTGTCGGGGGTTAGAAGGAGGTTAGATCACATTAAAAATGGTCAACCAATTTAATTAAGTTTGGCCAAGTGTGGACCTTACACTTAGATCCCTAGTTATCTAAGAGAGAACTGTGCAGAAGTTCCACGAAGGTTAGATCAGTCTGAAAATGGTGGTTACCTCGGAGCTAGTCTTACTTGGACCAGGCTGGCTGTTTTTAGACAGATCTAACCTTCCAGGACTTCTGTTATACAGTTCCTAGCGCAGCTCCAGGGCTGGGAAAGCCCTGCTACTGTTCCCAGCCCCAGGGCTGCACTTTCTCTACCCATCCCCCTTACACTTGGCTATTTTTGGCCCCCCTTACCTCATGTCCTCCATCCCACATGCCACTTCTGCTGCCAGTTTTAGCAGTGTTTGCTAATCCCAGGAGCTAAGGAATTAAGTCCCAGTGAAGGGAGGAGCAGGAGGGATGGGAGGTAGGTTCACTGTGGGGGTGTTAGGGAGCTAAAAATAGTCCATGGTCCCCACCAAACCCTCCTAGACCCTAGAAATCCCCTGTGGACCCTGCCTGCTCCCCCAATCTCCCTGCAGACCATGCTTGCCTTCTGATGCCCTGCAGATGCCACCTGCCCCCCCCAAGACCACCGAACCCTGCCCTCTGGACCTTCCTGTGGATGCTACCTGCCCTCCTGAGCCCTCTCACTGAGTTGCACAGTTTGTTCAGACAGCAATACCAATTAAGTTCACTACATAACGGTCTGTTCAGACAGCAATACCCAATTAAATTTGCTTCATAACGGTCTGAGCCACATGTAAGTCTAAGTCTTGCTCCTGAATTTATGGGTAGGCCCCACTCTCTGCTTTTGACAAATTATTTTATAATGAGTCTGAAATGTTCTTATATAAGTCCTCTATCCCAGTCTTTGACTCTCAGAAGAAAAAAAGTGCTTAAATACCTTTGCGCTAAATAGAACAGAGCTGTTGCGCTCATCCTAGTTTTCTAGTTAACAATTCAACATGTCCGCTCTAATTTCAACAAAATTATACTTTATATATTTTCCTGGAAAACCTATAAGTGAAAAGGACATAATCTATTCTACAAGTGTCCCTAATAGTAAGGAGATTTTTTTTTTTCCTGTACACAATAAGGCTTCTGAAACAAAGGTACAACCAATTTAAAGGCCCCTCTCAATCTTGATTAACTCATAAAGCTGCCATTTCCAAGAAAAAAAAAAGAAAAATTGAGAATAATAAAAACTCCTACTTCTCTCTAAACTGCTTTCTATTTTTTTTAATCTATCTCTAGGGAGGGTATGATACAACCTAAAATAGGCTGAAAGGGAATTAATTTCTTTTTTATTCCTCTTTTCACTTTTACTGCCTTCTAAATCTTAAGAAGCCAAAGGAAAAGTTGGGGAGGAACAAATAAATTAATCTTAATAGCTATGTTGGTATCTGTTCAAATAATAGTCCTTTGGGCCATCAGTTAACGGTATGACTTATCCTGATGTCAGTGGATGTTTCTGCTTAAAATCTGATGCCCCCAATCATCTGTTAATATTTGTGGTCATCTCCTTATTGCTTTCCTCATGTAGTTAGGAAGTTTGTTGGGAGTCCTTAGGGTATATTACTCCCATGAATTGGTCAGATTGAGCAATATTTCCATTTAAGTTTCCCCTATCATTCCCATATGAGTGAATGAGTATCTGAGGTTATTTTAATTCTCCATCACTACCATCATTATGCACTGTAAAGACTGAAACATTTGTAACTATTCTCCAGGGGTAAAAATATGCCCATTTACAGAACTGACACCTTCCTTGTGGAAGATTATGCACTGAAAAACATAAGGCCTGACTTTGTAACTTCGATTCATGTTGGAAATGACTTCAAAGTGGCTACTCACATAAGCAAAGCTTGAAACCTAGGGTCATGGCTGCAGAAACCTGAATACGTTTTATTTCTGTAGCAATGCAAAACATCACCAAGGGAGATGTTGAAAGAACAACATCCATATAAATGCAGATTTTTTCTGATTTTTTTCTTTTACATTCTGTTTTTAACAGAAACTCCAAAGACAATCATTTTTTATTTAAAAAAACAAACAAACCCACACATCATCAGAGGTTAGAGGAAAAAGTAACTAGGCAGTAAGATGTATGTGTGCTTCCTATGGAGATGAGGGAGATTGCATGGGGTGGGGGGGGGGGGGGGGGTTGGTTTTTTAGGAGAGGGATATTTAATGGATGTAGGAGACAAACCTCTTTTTTAAATTACTTTTAAGAAAAGGAAAATATTCATATACCACCTGCTTCTCAGAAATTACTTATTTTAACCTGTTGAGGTTTTTTTTTCAAAATAGCTAGATTTCCAAAATAAGAGTCCCTTTGATAAAGGATATACTAGAATGGGACAATTGCTTAACCCCCCAAAAAATTAATTCTGGAGTGGGGAGGGATTTCTAAGACCTGCGATTTAATGTTTAGCAAATTTTGATATACCTGAAAGGAATTCGAAAAAAAAGGTGTCTATTCTGGGGATTAAAGCATTAACTTTCCCCACTTCCATTAATATGATATGAATATTATTATTTTTCCAATAGGCCTTGGTGATGTATTTATTAATAGGACTTAAACCTATAGCTTTACTCATTGTTAACTTAAACCAGTTTGAAAGCAAGAACAAAAACTGTGTTGTGCAGAAGCAGCATTTAATGATTAAATACTTACTGGTTTGGAGGAACAGGCCTTCCCAGCCAATAGCATTTACAAGTTAAATTGAAAGAAATGGTTCCTGCAATTATCTCCCACACTCAGCCACCACGTGGGACAAATCTGCTTGTTCTTGCTGCAAATGAAGCTCTTGGAAAATTTGGCTATTGATTCCAACACGAGAAGGATTGCTCGTTATCTTTGGGAAAATACACAGAATTATAATCTGACTGCACTTGCCACCTCCTGGCCCTCTTTGTGTGGCCTCTTTGTGCGGCCCTCATCCTGAAAAGTGCTCTGGTTTATGATATGGCCACTTGTAGAACGACTCGCCTTTGAAACACGACTCACGTTATCCGGGCAGTTGGAGCACTTCATAAGCCATGCTAGGGATTTTTCAGACCGAGCAAGAAACCCTTCTTAACACAAGGCAGGCACTGACGGTACCTCTGTACAGCGCAAGGCAGCTGTGCAGGACGGTGCTACCCATGCTAGCTCCAGGACTGGAAGCGATACAGCTGTGCTAGCAAGGTGCCAGGAGGGGTCTCCGCTGACTTGATTAGCTCACAGCAGCGCCACACTGATTTGGCCGTGCTGCTCTTGGTTGGTCGTGGCCCTCTTGAGTGGAGGGAATACAGTTTTGCAAAGTTTCCTCAATGCAGCTAGGTTACAACACATACTGGCAACAAGCCAGATGGCAGCACATTGAGTAGCGGTGTCAACTTTGGCACATGTGTTCAACAAGAACCCTACCAAGGCCGTTCTGTTCAGACACCCTGTCACTAGGAAGGGTTTGGTGGGGAAGTGTGTTATGTACAGGTTTCCCTTGCTTTATGCTGTACGTGCGTTCCTGGGAAATGGCGCACAACCTGAATTTGCATAAAGTAACGTACATTACTTTACAATGTAACAAATAGGGATATGTTCCAAGACCTCGACTGTACCAACCCCCAGGCCCATTTCTACCATTTTTACAAGGCAATTTTGGTACTCGTGGACAGCAGACAGCACACACAAGCACAGGGTGGTGGTGAATGTAATGGGGACGCAACTCCAGAAACACGTGTCGCAGACAACGAGCGAGGAGCACAGATCCACGTGGGAGACTGTATTTTGGTGCACCTCACTCCCACCATGCACTGCACAAAGCAGCTTCCACCACATCGATCGCATAAGAGTTACCTTGACATAATGAATTTTTGGTATAAAAAGGGTCATTGCGCAAGAGTGAATTTGCACATACAGAACCCGCATAAAGCGAGGGAAACCTGTATCCACAGCCAAGTGGGGTGGGGGGGTAGATGATGTCACTGCCCAGCACTGTCTTGCTCCATATAGGCATGTCCTTAGGCTCCATATGGGCACATCCATATAGGCACTGTCTTGCTCCATATAGGCATGATCTTAGACTCATCTCCTTCTGGCCTCGACAAGAAAAAGCAGAGGAGAAACATGGCACACCAAGGCCTGCTTCTTGCCTGGAGCTGTCTGCCCCATGGGTGAAGCACATCCAGGGCTCCAGGCTAGGGCTGCTGCCCAGACTATTGCAGCATGGATGTCATGTGGGTAGTGCGGTCAACTGAGCCGCAGCGATGTCATTTTGGATTGCAACTCCCAGAAACCCCCAGGGACTGGGGGCCAAGGGGAAAACAAAGAGAAAGCTTGAATCAGGGGAAAAGAGAGCAGCTGGTCAGCCCTTTGCAGAGGAGATGGAGATCTCACTGCCTCCATCAGCCAGGACTGTGGACTGATGGAGCTGGACTCAGACAGATGCAGGCTGCAGTTTGAGCGCTCTAGACCTGTCTGGGGACACCTCCAGAGGTGTGGGGTGGGGGGAATGAAGGTGCTGGGTGTAGGTTACCACAGTGTTGATGTTTCTTTACCTTTGGTCCCTCCCTTTGGCCCATTGACTTGTGACCCTGACCCCTGTGATTTCCTGTACAAAAATGGGAACTCCCCCTTCCTTCTTGTGCCAGATCCTGGGGCTGCAGGGTTGGCACACACCGGTGGTAGAGTGGGATCCTGAAGCAGGGCTTATCCCACAAGTGAGGCGGGTGGGGATGGGTGGTGAGACCATAAAGGTGCAGGGTGGACTGCTGCAGTGAGTGCGTAGATTTTGTTTCTTGTGTGGGCACTTCATCAGGGAAGACGAGTGCCACAGGGGAGGGGAAAACACGTACCCTGTCTAGTGTCTCCAGGCCTATATTCAATCCAGCACCCTACAGTGCGGAGTCGCAAGAATGAGACGTCTGGCATGAACAATTTGAAATGGCAGCTGAGTTAAATGGGAGGAATTAGGGTTTTAAGCTAAAATTCCTGAGCCTGTTGCTCACTGTGAGGGCCAGGGAGGTCTGTTGTAGACTCAGCAGTGAAGCCAAATAGGATTACAAGCACCTAACAGGCCCCCGGGAATGCTCTGGAACCAGATTGGGACCGTGCAGCTTTCTGTAAGTATAAAAAGACTTCAACAGAGTCAGTGCAAGAGTATAGCATTGCCCTAAGACAGTTAGTTGTAAAAGCCTTCCAACAAGTCAGCCCCGGGATACAGGACCTGCTGGCCCGTGACCAGTTCATCAGAAATACCTTCAGTGGGGAGGAGCAAATCCAGCTTTGGTTGGGGAGGCCCCATAGCCTGCATGCTGCTAGCCCCATAAAGCTAGCCACTGAGATGGTGGTGAGAAAATGGGAGGCACTAGGCATCCAAGGCTTTGGGTGCAAGGGTGCATGTGAATGCGAGGGAAGAGAAGTCAGGTGCAGACACCCCAATCCCGGAGTTGCCAGCTTTGCAAACGGTGATGGAGACATTGAGGGAGATCTGAGGTGAACTGGACCAGCTCAAGAAGAGCATGGAAACCCAGTCCCAGAGCAGACATGCAAGGGGAGATCCTCCTGGACCACAGGGGCTTGGGCATTGTCAGGAGCATCCTGATGGATACTGGCACCGTGGCAGCCATGATCACTTCCAGAGGGCATGCCCAGGGAGAAGGTGGCATTCAGGGCAGGGAAACTGAGGTGAGCAGTGGGCACAATTTTTGTCAAAGGGAGTGGGGTGATTGTGAGACTCCATCCTTACCCCAGCAGAGGTACAGACAAGAGTACACATTGCATTCAAGGAGCGCCAAAGAGCAGTAGAGTTACCGCGATTTATCGGTTTCTAGATCACACTCATTGTGCACATCCAGCGCCATACACAAGGCAGTAGTGTCTAGAAACAGCATGTAAGCAAATGCATATGCTATGAGGCTGGGAAAATTGTGACTAATTTGGGTATTTGTAGCAGGCTGCATGGGACTTGGACGGAAGAACACAGGCTGCAAGACGGAGGAAGCGAGTCTGTACCGGGCGCGCTGATGGAAAGCTAACAGCAACCGCAACACCGCTGCAACTGCTTCTCTTTATTAAAGCCTGCTTTAATTTTACAGGCATGGAGTCTTCTTGTTATGAACTAGCATATGCTACCTTAAACAAGGCTGACATAGATGCCGTTTAAATCCTGGGATAATACAGTTCCAGTCAAGACTTCTTTGGGGATGAAAAAGCATTTAGGACACTGATGTGTACAGTGCTGCAGTTGGTAAGAAAGACTTCAAGGCTTTCTGTCTTCTTTTTCTTATTTTTTTTTTAAAAGGGCTGTGTTGCGGAAAAGAGGTCATTCATAATTTCATCTATGCGCACCATGTAGTCTCTGCTTCTCTGTAGTTACATCTGACCTTTGCACCACTTAATTTACTGAACCTACACTTGCGCTCCATTCCTGGAGGCAAAACTCCTGCTAAACAGCTACACATAACGCACTCATGTTAATCTTCTTGTGAATAATACCCATACCAATTGCACTTTATTTTTCTTACAGCTGGTTGTGTACCATGGTCTTGTATAACCTCATTATTTCCCTCTCTCATACAAATTTCAAAAGCAATGACTTTTTCTATTTGCAAAAAAACAAAAATACTTGCTGCCAAATAGCAGATTGTTACTTGAAATGCACAAAATATGGCTTTTCTCCCCTAAAGAAGCCTAAAAAAGTTTCCATGGAAATTATTCTAATTTGAGGTCCACTAAGTTGACAAATTATATTTTATTTTTGAATTTATTCTACTTCTAAGTATAACTTTCTAAACTTCTTAAAAAGGTAATCGTGAGAACTGCGTTGTCTTAAGCTGGGAGCAGCCTCTGTAGTAGACTTAAGTATGGGCGGGCAAAGCAGAATGGGAGCTTCACATACAGATGTGCGGGCCGGGAGCAACCCGAGCCCTTTTCGCGCTGCACGCGGGCTGTGGCCAGCAGCCCGGGCACGCCGGGGCAGAGAGGGAAGGCCTTCGAGCTGGAATTAGGCACGGATGCGTAGCGGTAGTTTAAAAGATTATTTACTTACACCGAGATGGCAGTGGTGTAGGCTGGAAAGCTTGATTAAGTTGCAGTTACAGACAGACAACACAGACGGTCTCGTGGAGGTTGCTAGGCTCCACGGTGCAGAGCTCCGGATGCTCTGGGTGAACGAGCCACCAAAATAGGAATCGTAAATACGTCTTATAAAAGTCGCGCTCGAAGACGGGAAGAGGTGGGCGGTGGATCAGGCCGCCACGCTCCTCTGGATCTCACACAGGGTTTCTATTACCCTGCCGTGTACCCAGAGTCCCCACGAGATGGATGTGGAGTCCTCTTCGGCTTGGGCGGAAACCGCTCAAGCCTCTTATACGGCTAACAGGCCAATTGCTAGCCGCCACGTGTGAATAATTTAACACTAGCCAATTAAGGGGAACGAATTTGCATACCGGTGGCGGGAACTCTTGCATCGTGCATTCCTCTTGCAACATGAGCAATGCATTCTGCAAAAGAAACTGCAGAAAAGGCGGGAAACTGGTCCCTGCACCGGGGTTTCCTCTGCTAAAGAAAACTCTCCCGTGCAATGCTCTGCAACTTGACGGGGATAATTCTGGTGCCGAAGCGCACACACACAATCGTGCCTTTTGGGTCATGACAACAGATAGGTGTCCCTTGAGTATTATTGTCTCAAGTGTCTCTACTTAGCTCCAAACACCACTGATGTTTCTCCAAACCTCTGCTCTGGTTCCCTTCCTATCTGTTTTTCTGCTGGGAGGATGACTAGTTCAGCTCTAGGGTTTGAGTTTCTCTGAATTTTTGAGAAATCCAGGTTGGTAAGTACTTCTGAATGTTGCAGCTGAAGCTCTTGCCTAATTAAAGGCAGGTACCATGCAGCACCCAAGACAAGTATGTATTTGATCTGGTAAGAAAGTAATAAAGGAACCAACTCCAAGCTCCATTGCCAGACCTCATTATGTAATATCTATATAGAAAATGCATTAATAATTGTATGAATAGATCTAATATTAATAAACATCTTTGATTCTGTGCGTGGGCATTTTATCTGTATGCTGGAGCCAAGTTTATTGCCTAGGGCTACAAATTTAATTCACTCCACCTGCACTTTGGATGATTCTGTTTCAGGAAAAAATTCACACAAGAATCAAGTTTCACAGCCAGAGCAATAATGCAGCTCATTTTCAATGAGTTTGAAGTATATCACTTCTGTTTGCTGTATTATTACAGCAACGTCCTTCCCACTGCTGCAGCTAACTTAGGGCCTTCAACATTTCTTTCATAAACCTCCTTCGCCCAAATTGTTTTTAAAGGTCGGCTTTAAAATGTGTTCGGTGCAAGGTCTGCTGAGGCCAGGTCAGTTCAAAAGGACGCATTAGCTGCCAATCAAATACATAAAAATCTTTCTGGTTAACTAGATATTTAGTATTTCCAGTAGATTTCTTTATTGTTGTTGTTTTGATGAATGCACCACTTTCAGCACTGATTAAAATTTAACATGGTACATCTCCCTTGCTCTCTTGCGGTTGAGGGGAAAATTGCCTCAAGGGCTACTTAACTGAGAGGTGAATTGTGATCTTTTTTACAAATGTTTCATCATTTAATTAAGGGTGTAATTTCAACAGAAAATGCAGCTCCTTGGGGCAAAAATGATAACATAAACTTCTTGAGCAACGTGGTATAATTACAAGGAAAAATGTAACAGTTTTACTAGAGAAAAGTCCTCATTTTTGCAACAAGAATTAGCTTTATCACCAAATGCCACTTTTTCATACCAGGGCTGATTAGCCACCTCCCCACCACCAACCCTGTGTATGAAATAACAATTTTTTTTTGTATGCTATGCTGTGAATGTTAAAAACATTTTTTTCAAGGATTTAGAGCAAAGATTTAATATCCAGGCTTTATAGTGGTGGGCATTACAGAAATATCTTTGGCAGTGCATAGACATAAAATAAACTTTATCATAAGTGGGCATGAAATTGTGGTAGATTTTTGCTTACTTATAGAAATACACTATGTAATTCTTGGAGTCTTCGGCCCACCCGAGTATGAAAAGCACTTACTCCCACAAAGTACTCCCTGGCTTCAGTAAAATATTTTTGGTAACTTTGTCATTAATTTCAAAAGAGAAATTTTGTACTAGTAAAGATAAAAAATGCTCATCACCAGCCCCCATCAGAACCACAGAATCTAAAAGATATACTTGATGGAAACTCGTATTTACAGAAGAAACCTTGATTTTTTTTTTCTTAGGTTGCAAATCTACTTTCCTCCTTAAGCAAAACCAGTTGTGCAAATAAGTTCTGCCTATAAGTTCATCACGGGGGGCACAGAAGGGAATTGGTGAGGATTTATTCACCAAGGCGCGCCCAGGGGTTACAAGAAATAATGGCCACAAGCTAGCAGAGAGCAGATTTAGATTGGACATTAGGAAGAACTTCTTCACAGTTCGAGTGGCCAAGGTCTGGAACGGGCTCCCAAGGGAGGTGGTGCTCTCCCCCCCCCCTGGGGGTCTTCAAGAGGAGATTAGACAGGCATCTAGCCGGGGTCATCTAGACCCAGCCCTCTTTCCTGCCTATGCAGGAGGTCGGACTCGATGATCTATTGAGGTCCCTTCCAACCCTAACATCTATGAATCTATGAAATAATGTGTATAATATTTTAAAAAATAATAGAGTTTGAACTAGGTAGCTCTGGCTGCAGGTTTAATTTTAACTCTGTTTTGCAGCATGTCTTGAAAGGAAGTTCACGGTAAAGAAGTAAAAGTATTGCAATAGCCAAGAGTCTTTCTTAAGCTTTGGGGAAAAACAATTCAATTTCCACACTAGGAGTATAAAAGCCTATTGTAACTCTAGGGATACCGTACCTTATTTTAAATGGACTGCAAAATTGTCAGCTGATATAATTGCACTAATATGTTGGAAAGTTATAAATAATATGGAATGCGTGTATGAGGGGTTTTTGGCACACATTTTCTAGATTGAGAAACACCAGTGATTGAGCACAGTCTGAGCAAGTCCAGCTATAAATAAAGTATGATCCCACCCATCCTTAAGCAGCAGTGGATATAATATATATAATAAAATATAAAAAGTAGCCAATAATTCAGTGTGTCTCAAATATTTTCAAGGTTTCCATTCCTAATTCAGAAGCACATTTCTATAACTCCTTATGCTTACCATAACATGAGGGTAAACTAGATACGAGTCATAATGATATATAAGTTACATCTTTGTTTCATGTGGTTGACCAGGAATAATTCCGTTTTAAAAGGAAAAGTGTGCAGCCAATTGAATAGATAAGTTTCCTTTGGTTTAGATGGTAATAACATTTTCAACCATTCACAACTTCCCAGTTTTCTTTTCATGACCCACCATTTGAGAAGCACTACAGTACGGCATACATAACAGGCAGCTTTTAGGAAGTAAATGGCGGTTTTGAACTCCAACCCCCAATGAACATTAATGCACGCAGGACTTCTAAGCCGGTGTAGGGATTTTTAGAGATCTGAGCTGTTTCTTTTTCAGGGACTGCAATAAATAACAGTGCCTTTTGTGTAGTTGGTGTTTTGGCTACAGTTTTCTCTCTTCTCCCAGTGTCGGTAGGTCATGGACCCAAGTTTCCTTAGGACTCCAGGAAAATCTTACAGGCGCTGAAACAATGAGGGTAAATGGGAGCTGGTCATATTAAAAACATTCTTCATAGGCAAATCGCTTTTGAACCAACAAAGCCATGCAACATTCGTGTCTAGACCTCAAATTTACCTTGCTACTAAGAGTATCTTCATATATGCCGTGCTGCTCTGGAAATGTAACAACCACCAACTATCTACCAATGGTAGGGATATCCACATGGTGCCAAGGACAAGCTCATCAACACTGTTCCTCAGCAGTGCTAGCTATCCTGCCTTTGCTGGTGTACGCACACAGCTATGATACTTCCAGTTGGGTTAGGCAGACCTTAATCTGTAGAGCAACATTTTTGATTCTTTCCTTCCCTTTTCCATGGCCTTGTAACAAGGTATTTAGCAGCATTTGTGGATTGGTTGGAACCTGACAGGCCACACCATAAGCACTTCTTCTATGGCTTCAAGCTTGTGAGTTCTGGGCTATCAATTGTGAGCATTAGCACCCATGCCTCCCCAGCCCCCATCTTTTACTCTGAATCCATGGCCTCAAAGGCAATGCTTAGGCCAATATTAACCTGCGAGTATTCTGATCACCAAGATCTTCATTGTGTAGAACATGTTCTACCCACATCTGTTTCTTCCTTCAGAGCTTGTCAAAAATCCCAAATCATGGAGTCATAGAGTCAATGGACTGGAAGGGACCTGTAAGATCATCAAGTCCAGTCCCCTGCCATAGGCAGGAGGTTAAAGAGCTCAAGCTAGCTCAACAAGGTGCTTATCTAGCCCCCTCTTGAACACCTCCAAGGATGGCGACTGCACCACCGCTGCTGGGAGTGTGTTCAAATGATGGGTTCTCCCAGGACAAACTTTGCTCTATTCATTGTACCACATCAAGACAATCAGACTCTGATTGGGCCTGCAATATAAATGGCCAATAATAAAGGATCTGGCTCCCTTTTGATATTGCGCCTTTCATGGGTAGATCTAGGATTTAAAAAAGAGGGGTGCATATGGTGTGATGCATCATCCCATATAACACGTCTCTATTTTTCTCCAGGTGGAAAAAAAATAAATAGAAGCTTTACTAATATGCTAGGGGCCTGGTCCTACATTATTCAGTATAAACTGAAGCAAAAACAAATATAACTTCACTGGAATAAAAACAGTCTGCAGGGCTGTGAAAAAGGAGCTACATTTCCAGGAGCAGCTGCCAGCCAGCAGCATTGTAGAAGAAAGGCTTGGTTGATTAGTGGAACATCATGACCATTAAAAAGAAACTGGTTCCTTAACACCTGTGGCATGAACGGTGCAGACAGTAGTGACAATTTTCACCCAATCTGGCTCCAAAAGGAGTTTATAGCTATGACCAAACAGAAGTGCACCACTGCAGATAACTTTAAAAATGGCTGATGGGATGAAAATCTGACCCCTCATTGCATGAGGTATCAGATAAAGATGTTTCAAAATGTAATGTCTTTTGTAACTTGTGTCTGCTCAGCTCCCAGCTTGTCACTGTTTTCAGAATGGGAGGGGGCAAAGGGAGTGGAGGTAGTTGAGTCTGAGGTTTTTTCAGCCGCCCCCCCACCCCAGCTCAAGGGTGAGGTGGGTGTATTGGAGCCCCTCCAAGGCGGGGGGGACTCCGATTCATCCACCCCACCTTTCGGCATCAGCTGGGGAGCCCCAGAAATGAGCTCCCTCTGCCGTCTTTCCCCCCTCCCATTCTGAGCACTGGCAGAGACCCTGGCCGTTGCTGTGGGAATCTGACTTCAGGCTCCCAGCCCCAGCTAGATTCCCCTCCCGCCAGGAACCAACAGTGAACTTCTGTTTGGTCTGGGGTAACAGTGCAACTCAGGACACTTTGCAGAAATTGTTCTGAGTTACAGCTGGGAGCTGCACTTCTGTCTGCACCTGAAGCATTTAGGAGGGATCAGGTAGATTTTAATGAGCCATGAAGTCAATGGACACTCTCACTGCTGCCTAAACAAAAATGCTGCCACTGCCAGGCAGTTGATTTTAAACTTTGGGTGGAGCAGGAATCAAAGGCGGGTAGTCCTTCCCCCCAGCTCCCCCACCCTATCTGCCCCGGTACCTTTTTCTGCCCCATCAGAACAGAACAAGGTACAGAAAAAGTCTATATTTAGACTTCCCGGTCGTCTTTTTTTTCTCCCCCATCATCTTATGGAAGATGAACATTAAATTAATCAAAGGTGGTTTTCCTCTTTTTTTTTTTGCCATTTTCTTTTTTTTGATAAGTTGTCATTTACTAAGCAATAAACAGTCTGTAAATGCAGAGGCAAGCTTCTTTTAGAAATCCTATATAAACAACCAAAGCTGCCTGTATCATTAAAGGTTATTAAAATTTAATGCTGTGTAAAGTTCAATGATCAATGTATCCATTTAGTAAACATTTTTTTTTTTTTTAAATAGAAGCTTTTAGGTCTTGTGCATGACTGAAATGCATTATTAGTATTCAGGTAGAATAGTCAGTGAAGCATTATTCCAGATATATATTTAAGTGAAGTTCTAAAAAAGCTTCCACTGGCTTTAAGCTTGCACTCTTTAAATTACTAAAAGCTTCTTTTGTTACGTGATGTCAGTTTTTATAATGTTTTCTTTAGTAGCTCCTTTCTATCTTTTATAATATAAACCTTAAATAATGTCTGCATGGAAAAACAAGTCATCTTTCTCTTTTTGAAACGGCACCAACTCTTTTTTTTTTTTTTTTGTTAAAGCTGATTCTGAAGTAGGAAGTTTTCTTTTATTCAGCCACAATATTCATAAGACTTCTAGCGAAAGAAACTGGAATCTTTTTTTATACCTAAAATATTCTTAGCTAAAATCTAATAGAGATTATATTTTACACCACGGTGTTCTCATTAATTTGATTTCTCCTTTTTTCCAGCTAGACCAAACTATTTTATACCCTGCTGCTGAGCCTGCAGCCTTATTAAGCCATACTACATAGAGATTTTTCATCTTCCTTCATAATGGCATTGTCAGACGCATTCCAACACACTTATTTGCTTCAACAAAAATGAATGTTAGCATGATAGGAGAATTGCATATCATCCATGGAGACCTACACCAATAAATAAATCTTGTTAGCTAATGATTTTTGTCTACACCAAAAACAATGTTTTCTGCTTAGGGATCTGTCTGAGCACTTGTCCCCATCTGGATCACTTGGCCAGATCAGGAGGACATTAACCTTTTACAGACAGCATGCTGTCTATAAAGAGTGGTATGGCAGGAGATCCTTTTCACCCAGAACTCGGCCCCCATCCCAAGTTCAATTCAGAAGACAAATGCTGCTAGGGATAGTCTCTGAGCTCAGAATAAGAGTTTCATCAATATCTTCATTAGCCAGAGTCTAATAATGAGTATAATTTCCTTGCCTAAGAAAATTATAGAAAGAAAGATTTATAGAAGCGGTTCCATTCTTGTGGAAGAATTTCTTACAATATACAATGTTTGCAGGTAATGATTGGGTTTTTCTACTAATTATGAAATTTAGTAGTGATCACAGTCTGATTCCAAGAGGAGAGTTGTGTATGGTAGGACAAAGTGTCACAATGGGTGCCAAGTATGCTAGCAATCTCATCGGGATGGATGGGCATCGAGACAGAACTACCTTCTTGTTATTGAAACCAGTTGCTTCAGGTCAGGATTGAGGTGTCGATCAAGCAGCATAAGAAACTTTGCACTTTGAGGATGCAGGAACTCATAGTCCTCTGTTGCAAAAGATGCCAGATCGAGAAGTGAGCATGCATTTTTAATTATTGCATGAGTTACTATCTATCTAATGACTCATTGCACACATATGGAGCATAAGCAAAAATCGACCCACTTTCATATGAACAGACAAACTCCAATAATAGGAACCTCCTGATGTGCTCCAACTACTTTAAACATTAAGGATAATGTTCACTCCTAATCCTGCTCCTACCCTGTTTTGTAATCAGGGATGCAATTTGGGATACAATTTTGAAATCGAGCTTCAAGGTCTAATGCCTTCATCTTTTACACTAGCATTTGAATGTGGGTGCAAAATTTCTAGCCATTTTAAGCATTTGTCCTGAAATTACTATTTCCTATTTTCCTTTTAATTAGGGAATCAGGTAAAATTTCCCTATTTAGAAAAATGAATGGGAAGCATATGTTAATCCTATTAAGATGGCCTTTCTGTGCCTTCCATTCTCACACTTGAGGGCTTAGTTACAGTCATCTACCAAACATCCTTGCATTTCCAAGCCATTTTAAGAAATAAATGCCCCGTTTCTTTCTTAGGCTCAGCTGCACTCTGGTAATCAGCAATTTCGGGTGGCCACCGTCACTTTTCTTGATGTGCTTCCATAACCCGCTCTACTGAACTACATCCATCCGCAGTCTGACCACCTCAATGACAGAGAGGACCTAGATAGCCTGATTTGCTATTTGCCCAAGATCCACACAACCAGGCCTGTTTCTCAAGGACAAAGCAGTTCTGTTTTTCTTTGCTCTACTTGAAAGGCTTTGCACACACCGCTGCTTGCTCAGCTGGTGGCTTGCTTCCTAGGGCAAGGGCCTACTCTGTTTCTTGAGCCTTGCCAGACTCCCTGCTTTACGGTTTATAGCCTTGCTGGCCTAAGGACGTGATAGTCAGGCCACTGAAATGACCTCCCACTGCAAGACTCAATCTCCTATAAGTAAGGGTAGTGTTCTCTCCAGAGACATAACCTGCCAAAAGATTATCCACATTGTCTTAAATCACTGAAGGCAGGGGAAGGTTAAAGAGATCCCACTCTGGAGTGCAGGATTTCTCACAAATGGTATGATGCTTGTGTAGTAACGTGGGCACGTTTTCCACGGTTGATGGGATGCTTCAAGGTGCTCACTACAGTGTAATTTTATCTTCTGACTTCTTCCCTCTCCCCTCCTTTGCCTTACTTTGTGATCAGGTAGTGCAGTTCCTCCCCTAGGCAGGATATATTAGAGTACAGGTGTGCTGGGAGGGGAAGGGGGGTGTAGAGCTTCCTGAAAGAGCCAGACAGGTCTATGTTATTTACCCCAAACAGGAGTGTTCGAAGCCTGGGATTTCCTGAGAACAGGGTCCCTTCTCCCTGCCTAAGCCTAGAGATCTGCAGAGAGTGCACTTGAATTTAATTTTGCTGCCTTCCAAGCCAAAATCCCTGCAAAAATGGCTCACCATTAGCACCTGTTATGTGGTGGGAGCACAGCCATTTGTGCTCACTCGCTCTCCTGCCACTCCAATTACTAGTTTGAAAAGCCCTTCCTGTATCCCCTCTGCTAAAGCCTGACAATCCCTATTTATAGCTGCCTGCAAGACAAACAGCAGTGAATTTATTTCAGTATGGCCTTGGAGGTATATACACTCGTGGAGGACCGGGTCATCCCTGGGCTTGGCCCTAGGGAAGTCCATGGGAGGAGAAACAGTGAGACCCTCCTGTTGTGTCCCCTGCTGTTCCCCTTGTTTAGGGCAGAGTGATTGCCCGCACTTGTCAAAAAGGAGACTTCTTTTTCTGCACACCCAGGTCAGTGGAAAGACC
This sequence comes from Alligator sinensis, assembly GCF_000455745.1. NCBI lineage: Eukaryota > Metazoa > Chordata > Crocodylia > Alligatoridae > Alligator > Alligator sinensis. Next base: position 38,758 of record NW_005842479.1, read on the forward strand.
TGAGGACATGCTGCAGCTTCCTATTCCCTTTGTACCAGCCTGCAGATAGGAAATAGCGGCTACTTGTTTCACCCCCATGCAAAGCAGTTGGTGGGAGGGGAGGATTTTTCTCTCCAAAAGCAAAACCCCTCTGCAAACTCCCTCTGCTGCATCCACACCCCAGCTCTGAGCTGTGCTTAGACACCATAATGCAACTTCGTGGATGAAGTTGTTTTGCTGTTGCTCGACTCTGGCTGGGCTGAGATAAAAAGCCTTCCCCTTGACAACAGCGTATTCCGTTAGCCTTGATTAGCTTGCTGCAAGCTCCAGACCACGTGAAGTTGGCACTCGATTTTAGACAGACTGTCTTTCTGAGGGATCTGCTGCATCTTGTCAGCTTTCCAGGGGGAAGATAAATGCATCTGTTTGGAGTGTAAGGGCTAGACCTCATTATTGTGCATCTTGCTTGTTTCTTTAGGGCTAGTTGGTGCCTTTAAGGCACTGCCCTGAGTAGTTGTTGAGCTGCATTGCCTCAGGGGAGCTCAAGGAAGAGAGGATGTGAGAGCAGTTCTCCTGTTTTAAAAAGTACTTCTCTGGTTAGGTTTCTGCTATGCTACCAGGACCTTTCCTGCTCCTGCAGTAATCCCTATATCTTCACACCTTCAAATCCAAAGCAGGCACCCAAATTCTTCCCCTCTGTCATTGCATCTTCTAGTCTCCCTTACCCCACCCCATATGCCATGCTGGGTTTGAGTGTGCCTAGCACTGTTGGGGAATGCATGTACTGCCTCTAAACAGAGGCCAAAATGCCTCCTGTTCTTGACATCCCTCTCTTTTTGTTCCAGAAGTACAACTTCTGAAAGCAGTACGAGCCTCTCCCTCCATGGCCATGAGCAGGTAGTGGATTATACCCAATTCCCACCAGGTACCAATGCAGAGGGAATCCCTGTGCAGCCAAATGAAGTGGTTTATGTTCTGCCACTTCCCCCATTTTTCTTATGCTGCTGCATTTGCCTTTGGCAGGCTAACCAGAGCCACTGTGCATTCTCTCTTACCATTGCCACATCCCTAGCACCAGCAAAGGTTTGGCACCGCAATATTGCCCTTGACTTCTGTGCGCCACTTGAACCCAGCAGACTGATGCACAGAGGTCCAAATCCCTGCTGCATGGGATTTTTCCAAGGAATGAGCTTAAAACAAACCAGCTTTGTACCATGTTTTTCTTTCAGCTAAGTGGTAGGAATAGAGAAAAGCTTTCTGGGTAAGTGATGATTGCTTTTTTCTTTAAAACCTTAAATAAGATGTCATGGAAACCAGCTTGGACCCAGCTGAGACCATTTTTATCTATAATTAAAAAAAAAATTAAATTAAACAGCCATACATGCAGTATCCTAGAAGGGCAGGATGGACATATGGATGTAATGCTCATTGACTGCTGTAAAACTTTGTTCTTCTGCCACAAAACAGGCGGGCATATCCTCTCTATGTTGCCCCTCAGCTATGAACTGGGTGATAGGGATAAGAGAATGCATACAGCTCTTTCCGGACATTGCCGGCAAGGTCACTGGTTTAAGAAAAATGGGGTAGTGATTTCAGGGAGGCTGATGCTAGGAAGCGACGGAGAACTATGAGAACGATCAGAAGCAATAGGAAGCCTGTGCAAAAGAAAACTTAGAGCTGGGCTTCATTAGCAAAGCAAAGCTGAGAAAGGCCGGGAGCGCTCTTTGCCAACACAATGCAGGGGGTCAACCCCAGAGCGGGAGGAGAGCTCTTTTAAGCTCAATGGAAACATGAGCAACAAGGACAAATGGGTATAAACTGGCCATACATTCATTTGGGCTGGAAATCCAAAGGAGGTTTCTCTATCAGCAGTGGAGTGAGTTTCCAGAAAAGCCTTCTGACAACAAGTTGAGACAAGAATATTTAACTACTTTTTAATACTGGTTTTCTTTATGAAAAGGATTATACAGTTTGGTGCCTTCAGTAGTCAGAGACTGGATTCAACAATCCAGATGATATCACCAGTCCTGTGTCCCTACTTTGGGACTGGATAGAAACCATGGTTCTCTGTTATAGTGTTTGTTTTTAGCTTGGACGAGTCCTAACCAACTTCCCAATTCAGCCATTACAGCATTTTGGGGCTGTTCTTTCTTTCTTTCTGACAGAAAGACTAAAAAAGGCAGGGGGAGGTTTAGTATAGCTCAAGTTTTAAGTTGGTGATCTATAAGGCTGAATGGGCAATTCCTAAAATAAGCCATGATCATCTGAACATGGGTGATTAGGGACTGATGATTTACATCAGCACTATTCCCTAACTTCAGGGATGGTCTCCTATCTTACCCAGCCCTGATTATCATTTGTGCAATGGACTGAGTCCTGTGCGAACTTGCCTAGTGGTTAGCCCACCAGAGAGGGGCCGGAGTCCAGAACGCAAGTCCAATCTGGGGTCAGGAAATAGATACATAGGCCGCGTCCAGACAAGCACGGCCATGCGGTAGTGGCACTGCAGACTAATCTGCAGCACCACATACTGTATTCAGGTGTTTCCCATGTAGCTGCTTTGCAGCATGGGGGTGTTTTTTGACCCCAGGATAACTATGGCTGCATCCAGATGAGTGTGGACATTTGGTTCCCCAGGGACTAGCAGCAGGATACCTTGTGCCGCTGCTAGTTGTACCTAGGGAACACTTGTGCCATGCACCTTCTAACGTGCAGCAGGTTAACCTGGGTGGGGTAGGAGAGGCTGGGGCCAGCACAGATGCTGGCCGCAGCAGCCTTACCTGGGGGTCCTGGGAAGCTACAGCTGCATCGCTCCTACAGCTTGGAGCTTGGCTTTAGTTAGCAAGGCTCCAGTTTTGGGTGGCACGTGTCCCCACGTGTGCCACCCCACAGGTTTTTTTGACAGCTGGATCACAAGCCAAGTCAAAGATCAGGAGTCAGAAGGCAAATTGACACATTGAAGGGAAAATCCAAAAGCCAGAGTCCAGGAACAAAGCAAACAAGGTCCGGAAACCAGGAATACCAAGTCACACAGGCTTGCCAGGACAGACCTTCCAGTTTGCTGGCCTGCAATTTGCACAGCTGGAGCTAAAAGTGCCTCTCCCAGAAGCCAGTCAGGAAGCCCAGACAGTGGCCAGCTGCAGTCATTAGCTGGGTTAGTGCTGCCAGTCACAGGTGTGGCCCACTAGGCAATTAGCCCAGGCTGGACTGCCTTTTCAGGGCCTTTACACTTTGCCATGCAGGCATTCACCAGCATGTCTGCCTCATCGGAAAGAGCTCGTCTTCACACTCAGGTGACAGAGCCCCTGTATCAACCGATAGTTTATAGGTCTAGGCTGTCTGCAGACCCTACAGACCCACTGGCATCTCCTCTGTTGATACCAGTTTCTCCAGTTTTTTCAAAGAATTAAGGTAGCGTGTTTTTTCTCTGTAACATAATCAAAATGAATCTGCATTTCAGTGTTTGAGGTCTAATGGGGTGACTAAAGTTGGAAATGATTCCACTTTTAATCTCTCATCGGGCACCGGTGGGCACGAAACCCATGAAAGATTGCAAAACAGACCTGGGTATCTACAACCAGGAGAATAACAACCTTGACAACTACAATGTGTTAATCGTGACCATGACATTGCCATAGCCTAAATGGTGTAGTATGGGGGAGAACTGCAGTGATGCTAATGATATGAGGCTGTTGCTGGCTAGTTGACAGGCCCCTGTCAGATGCATCTGTGCAATAGAGCCAGTTTCTAATTATGCTATAGTACCTGCTAGCTGCTCTACAGTACTGTGGGTGGATTAGAAAATCCAAGGGATTTCAGGAAAAGTCTAGCTGTTTGTCTTCACATTTTTGCTGCTTTCGTTTTCTGTCCTTCAAGGTAATGGTACTAAATGCTAATGAGAAGACAGCCCAGCAGCACTATATGAACTCTGCAGTGTTCAGTTTGTGACGAGACTTGAAAGTCTGGGTGGCAGGGAGCTGACCACAACCAAATGCTAATAGGTTTGCTTGCAGGCAAGCAGGCCCCGCCATGTGTTCAAAGAGCACCTCGCCGTGCTTCCAGGGGAGATGGATGGGTTTGTGCAGGGCTCCTTTACAGTAGGCACATGGCGTAGCCTTACTTTCCATCACCTGGTTAATGAGATGTTGGTGCTATCCCCGTATTGTGCTAACAGTGTTCAGTTTGTGACGAGACTTGAAAGTCTGGGTGGCAGGGAGCTGACCACAACCAAATGCTAATAGGTTTGCTTGCAGGCAAGCAGGCCCCGCCATGTGTTCAAAGAGCACCTCGCCGTGCTTCCAGGGGAGATGGATGGGTTTGTGCAGGGCTCCTTTACAGTAGGCACATGGCGTAGCCTTACTTTCCATCACCTGGTTAATGAGATGTTGGTGCTATCCCCGTATTGTGCTAAGACAGGTATATTTAAGCAAATGAAATTGGAGGTGATGCTAGTCACTGAAAATAGCAGACCAGGGACATGGTTTGGTGTCTAGAAGCGGGGGTGTTGTCGACACTTTCCCAAATGGCAGCTGTGCACCGCAGGGAAGTTTCTTTATCCATCTGCGTTTAGCCCAATGCTTGAGATCTGTATTTGGATCTTGCCTTGACCTAAATGATATCCCCAGAAATGATTTGAAGACTATATATAGGAAGCTATGCGATTTGTCCAATTGTGGGTGATACTGAGCACATTTTACCACAGTCTGCATTGCTTTACTATTCAGAGCCAGCTGTGATTTAGGTGCTGACTTTGAAAGGCTGGTTTTCCTCCTGTGTAATGCGGGTGAGTGTTTTGATAGAGCTGCCACTCCGACATAGCAATGCTTACCATCCGCTCTGCGTAGATGTTGGAGCATAAATGAGATGCAATGAAGTTGGCAAAATAAGCTCTAAACTTGTTGGCATTAGGGTTCTTGCTCCCTGAGTGATTCCCAGTGTTGTGCTAGTACAGGTTTTAAATCAAGTGAAATGCTGCCTTTGAGAGCCCCCAAATTGGAGCCTTGGGAAGTAGGATAGCTTCAGTGGGAAACCTAGGACAGAAGCATTCATTTTCTGTGTTAGGTCCACACAACCTATATCTGTTGCTCTCGAGGATGCAAAACTTACCCCTTTTATTGCACTTTTCAGAAGTAAGGGCAACCGAGGGAGTGGACATTACATTATTATCTGACATTTTATTGTTTTTATTAAAAGAGCTTGAACCCAGAGGTGCCGGTAACAGAAAAAAATAAATACTTAGTGCATCTCTACACCATATGGGACAGTGTTAGGAAGGGTCACCATGAAAACCGTGTTTGGCCCACTTGCCTCCCTTTCTCTGCATACTGAATGGTCACTGTATTGGGCACATCTAATACACGAGCACAAGTGGGTGGGCCTGATTTCAAAGCAGGTATTTCGTAGTATAGACATGGCCATAAACTAAGTGATCCCACAATGCAACTAATACATAATTCCAGGGAGTTATTTATGGGATGAAGACTCTGGTATCTTTCTGAACCTACCTCTCAACCAAATTTTTATGGGTACTTTATTGGCCTAGCAGTGCCTAGTCTGATTTGGGCTTATCTCTTTTTCCAATGAATTAATAAAAACCTGTCTCTGTACTGCACTTCAGATAGCAATCCATAAAGGAAATGGAAAAAACAAACAGTTTTATGTAGTTTACAATAACTGATAGTCCTTGAGAGAGACCTGAATAAATACAGGAAACTAAATCCCTTTGTATATTTGTTTCCAAAAACTTTAAAATGATAAAATAAATCTCACTTTCTCTGAGTTCTGGATGGGCTTTTTCCCCCCGCCCCTGTCCTTGCTATGGATGCAAGTCATTTGTTAAATGCAGCAACAGAGTTAGTCTGCAGAGTACTGTACCTGAAATAAACAGTCTTTGTTCTTACCTTTCAAGTCAGCAATCTAGTAGGGTGGATGTGCGTGACAGATTTTTAATAAATAAGGGCATAATAAAATGTAGCTCAACTTTATGTTTCCCCCACGTACTGTAATATCAAAAAGATCTTGGCAGGTATTCTAACAATGCAATGGCATGTATAAGCATAATTATTCCTGATGCTTGCAAATGTAAAAATACCTTGTTCCTGGCCAAGATTAAAAGCGAAGTCCGCCCTGTGACACACAGGCAGAAATTACTTTGGGCAGTATACAGTTCTTTACCTGGATACTCAACCTAATTTCATTCATTTTTAAGTCTCTAATTGGCCTGAAAGGGGATGGAGATAAATCTCCCTTAAAGCATTGGCTTTAACTAGAGTTAGAGTCATGAACTGAGAGAGTGCATATACATTCACTGTTGCTTCTGGGTTTTCTGGGTAGTTGAAGGTGCCCCATGCTTTGAGAGCAAAAGAACGGGCTCTGCCTTTTTTCATCCTTTGCTGGGATATGTAAAGAAAGACTTTATGATGCCCTTTACTTTAGGGGATTGATGACAGTCAACAGAACAGTGAGAAGAGAACAAGAAGATAGGGCCCGAAAGCCATGAGCATGACTAGATTGGAAGAAAGTGAGGCAATGGGGATTAGCAAGTAGAAGGGAGCAAGTGGGGAAAATGGTAAGAAGAAAGGAAGTAGTCGTATGGGAGGGACCCAGACGTGGAAAAATCAGAGCGAGAACAGCACCTACTGCAGACACAGATGCTGGTTACTTTCTTGAGTGGGTCAGTCGATCCGTCCGTGAAATGTCATTGTTGTTGGCAATCGCTCACTTTGAGGATGATCTCTACTACAGCGCATTGATGGGTCTTGAGGAGGCTGAAGAGGCACAGACCCAGCCACAGTAGTTGCAGGTCTTTCCACAGGGGAGGGTAGGCTGTAGGGCAAGATTTCTCTCCTTTTCTTTCCTCTACTTTCTCTTCTCTGCTTTGAGGGTGAGATGGTCAGTCACTTGGTTGAGTCTGTGCTGCTATTGGAGTCTGCCAGCAGCCAGCTCCTCCCAAGTCTTGACATCAGCATCTATTTCCTTGGGTTATGCCTTCAATGTGTAGCATTTCCTCTGGCTACCATGAGATCTCAGGCCGTTACTAAGCTGAGAACATGAAATTTCAGCAATGGGATGAGTATAAGGAGAGAAAAGACTAGGAGGTTAAACAGGACATGAGCTTACATCTTGGTCGACAAAGATGATTGTGATGAGATAAAGAGAGAGAGGCAGGAGTCAGAAGTGAAGGACAGGGAATGGGGATAAGCCAGGCAGGCAATAAATAATGACCAAATGGAGGAAAGCAGGAGGGGAGGAAACTGAATTATTAGTGGAAAGGTCATGGTGTTAAAGGGAATGTCACTGAAGACCAAAAAAAGATGTAAGTATGGGGGAGCAAAAAGGAGAGATGTAGTTTTCTCCCCTCCTCTGTTTCTTTCTCTAGAATAACTAGCGACTTGCCTGTCAAGAGTAACGGGGGGGGCGGGCGGGGACAAGAGTGCTGCCATCTACCACCCCATGCTGCTGCCTCCACGGAGCAGGGCTGGGGCAGAGCGGGGAGGCGGTGAGGCCCGTGGCAATGGCCTTGAACCCCCGCTCTGTCCCCTCCATCCCCATAGTCATGGTGGCACTCTGCCGTCCCACTCCATCCCCGCCATTCCCTGCAGAGCACTCTGATGGGTTGTTTCAGTAAGCATTGTGACTGGCTGCTGAGACAACCCATCAGAGTGCTCCAAGAGCATTACAGATGGACAGACAGACACACAGACAGGTGGACTAAAGCCTTATATAGAATGAGAATTTTCCAATGGTTTATATTGGTCTAATTTTAATCCTGTTCTACTCTTCCATTAAAGTTTTTGTTGTCTTCCGTGATTCTCTTTTCCTAGTCCTCCTCTTCCACCCCTCACTCCACATTTCTTCTTATAGCATTTTATTTACCTCCTATTTAATTTCCTTTGCTTTTGGCCTTTCTCTTCATTTCAGTCTGGTAAATCACTTCCTACTCTTTTCCCCACCTACTTTTTTCCCCTTTGTCTTTCTCTCTCCCCTATAGCCTCATCTTTTTCCTTTACCAGAACAAGAGTCTGCCAATCAGCACTTGTCTGACAGTGCCTCTCCCGGAAAAATACAATGTCCTATAGATATATCATTTCTCCAGTCTGGAGGGGTTCTCCATGACACTTTGGGTGCTTTCACTGCAAGAGGGAAACAGATAAAAATACCGTGTATTGAGGTCTAGGAGAACCTAAGAGGTTTGTGCTTGAAGAGAAACAGAGGCACTGCTGCTTGCTGTGTCTAGAGGTCACAGTCCCATTTTCCCAGGCACTGTAAAAATGTAGCCTAAAAAGAGACCCTGTCCCCAGAAGTTAATAACCTCAGTATATGACAAGACACAAGCATGGATAAAGCAAAAAACACAAAAAAGGGTAAAAGTGGGCAGGGGTGGAAACCAAGGCAACAGGGAAAAAATGGTTTCGCTGTCCCACCATAGTTTTATCCAGGCACAGTGAGGGTGGGACATTTCTGTGCAAGGAATCCTGTGATCCCCAGAAGGAAGTGATGCACTCCATTGAGTTTAAACAATAAATAGACAAATTTACTCTGGAGGAAATTGGTAGCGTCTATACTTAAAAAAAAAAAAAATAGCTACACTCTCTTCTCATTCACGTGTGAATTTTTTTATCAATCTCTATTTCTGTAAACAATGTATGACCAATATTCATATACTTTCTCTAATATTGATCAACTTAGCTCAGAGACTTAATCTTTGATGGATTTTGTCCCTTTATAGAAATAGCTTTTTTTGTTTTGTTTTCCAAAACTGGAAGGCAGTTACTAATTAAATGTCCTTTTCTTTTTTTAAATGACAAATCTATTATTTAGATAAAAAGTATGACTTCTTACATCCTTTGGTGCAATGAGGACGTGATTGTCTGAGCTCTTGGCTTTGATTCCAAAAATTATGTTTCCAAACATAACAGGAAATCACAGGACAATTGTGACCTCTGCTGGATGTATAAAAAGCATATTGTACAACGATTAGACGATTAAGAAAGAAAGAAAAGGAAAGAAAATTAAGAAAGAAAAGGATTCATACCTAAATTCACATTTGCTAAAGCATAAGAGTTAGATGTGCAATTCATACATGTTGAAATCCAGTGGCCTTATGAGGCATGACCTTTGTATTAAATGTTGAATAATTGATTCATGCCAGTCCTGGATCTTCCATGTCCAGTGTTTTCCAATATCAGATCTCGCCGGTACTAAAATGATCTCACCCCTGAAGTTCAGAGTGATCTTGATCTGAAGCTGTATCTCAACATGAATTCTTCAGGGAACCAGTTTTATAAATTGTTACGTTATTTATTTATCAAATCTTTTATAAATCCTCAAATTTGACAAGAAATATTAGCACATCACAAAATATGCTTGTGGGGATATTGCTTTCAAATCTAAATACATTTATAATGTTTTCATAGAGCAACGTTTTTGACATCTGAGCACATAATTTATCTAGGCTTCAACAACTGTTGACCTTGGCTAAAAATACTCAAAATGGTGGGGAATCTGATATGAATTTTGATAGATCAGAACAGTTGAACTCTGCAAGGCCTGAAGTGCATGCTCATCTTCGTTTTTCCATGCTTGAAATTTCAACGATAATCTCTATAATTGGTTCTGAATGTTAATTGTTTCAAAACACCTTTGGTCCTACAAAGTCTTTGCTGAATGTCAGTCATGGCACTGTAAAGATAACATTCATCCTCTGTCTGCTGATGCAACTAATGTAATAAAAACCTGCCCACCCAGAGCTAGTATTTTCCTACCAGGGCTGCTAGCAGAAAAATAGCTCTCTTCTGTGTTTTGGGGCAATGCTAGGTCAGGTTGGAGCTTAGTCCCATATTCACCTGGGCAAACTTCTCCAGGTGATTTTCTGGCCTTGTTGAAGTCGACAGGAGTTGCACTACAAACTTCAAGGGCGGCAGGATTCATACATCCACTATCCGTATCAAGGGAAAAGGAGATCTGAACAATGACATGAAACATCCTGTCTGGTCATAGCTTCCCTACAGCAGGCATTGCAAATGGCTTTCCATTAGTTTAATTCCCTAGGGAGGAGGATGTCAGGAAAGATTCAAAACATGCTTTGACCCCTGTTAAAGGTACCTGAAGATTGCTCTCAAATCACTGCCTGTTGTTAGTTGAGCACCAACAAGTATGCTCCAAGCTGCACAGGGCATAAAAGAAAACATGACCCCTACTTCAAGGGTGGTTGCATGGGTGATGTAACTCAGAGCGAGGGGGCAGGAAATAGTAACTCGGAGAATATCATCATGATTTCGGTGCTCCTATATATACTCGTTCCTATGAGTCGAGCACGTCGAGGTACAATTCGTAGTGTCAAAAAAAAGTCTTCTTTAAGTTGCTGGCGAAACACGTGGAGCAGAAGAGGAACAAACCGCTTTGCTTGCAAGTAGTTTTATTAAGGTTTAATGTGGTTATTTAACCATCTGAACAATTTACTGAAGAGCATGGTAGTCTCTGTTTCCTGTAGTCCATTAAATTAGTATTTCAGAAAGATATGCTCTAGCTCAGCCAGGCACTATGGTCTCAAAACAGGATTCTTGAATGAAATTTTATGGCCTGTGTTGTGCAGGAGACCATTGCAGATGAACGTAATAGCCTCTTCAGATCCTAAAATGTATTAATTAGATGGCAGGATCAGGACCGCATTCCTCTGCCAACTGCAGTGATTATTGCATATTTCAACTTTGGGACTCTGATACAACCGACGTCACCATTTTTTTTTTTTAACTATAAGTCTGTACTTCCTCCTCTTTTTTTCATTTTTTTTTTTTAAACAAACATGGATAGAAACACTTTTTAAAGCCCTCCCCTCTTTCCACCGTTGTCTTTTTTCTAGTTTCAAAACAATGTTTTTTTCCAGGAATCATCCAGATACACCTGTCATATTGTATAATGCATGGGAGAACATTTTATTGCTAACACCTCCAGTACAGTGTGAACACACTGCTGTCCCTTGGCTCTACTGTCTTTTAATCCAGGAGTCTTTCATTTGATAATTTGCAGCCTTGTCCCCCTTCCTTGAGGAATGCTTCCAGGTATTTTGCAGAGTGCCATGAAATTGCTTTCTTCTGCCGGGCCTTTGAAATAATCTGCTTCTGTGGGTGAGACCTCCACTCTGACATAGTATTAGATAACATAGAAAACATTGTTTGTGACTCACCATGCTACAGACAGTCCTGTTTAGACTAATGGCAGACTGTCTTCCTTCTCCCCTCTTCAATCTGAGTATATAAAATTGCAGGCATATAGTTGCACCAGGTTCAAATGCCAGGCATTCACTAGGATATCTAATCATCTGATTTGCAAGTGCACCCAGGCTCCAAAACATCCAAGTACTCTACACTATGCCCCTGAATGCCATGTGCCTCTTATGTCTTTAGAAAGCTGTAAAAGATGGTTTTGCTGACCCGGTTGGCAGGCTGCAAGTGGATTAAAAATCCATTTGGTAAGAACGATAGAAGCAATAATGACTTCCCTGCAATGCCTTTATTTGCCCTCAAGCCATATTTCTTCCTGATTTAAATGGGCCTTATCAACTACTTATTGATCCCAGACCTTTGGTTGTAAGCTGTCACTCCGTATAAGCACAGCAGGACCAGGCATCATCAGTAACTGGGACACTTCCGAAAGCGTAGTGCCGTAAGAAGAGCGAGAGGTCATGTTGATTCAGTAGATGAAATTGGATCAGTGCCCTAACACGGTATCAGAGATTAATGCGATATGACCTTGGTGTTTTCTGGATGAGGTCTTATTCTCTTGTCACCATATGGGTTAAAGGATTGTGGTATTGTTTGCAAGACAAGACTATCAACAGCCCCAGGCTCCTGGTTAACTTCCAGTATTTTCTACCCACCTAAAATTCCTTGCTCTTCTTTAGTGGCTCCGGTACATTTTTCATGTCTTCTTCTAAACCAGGGGTGCTCAACCTCTGGCCCATGGAGCTACCACATATGGCTTGCAGGGCTCCCCAAGGGTTGGGAAATTAGGCAGCAGGCAGTTAATTTGGCCACCTCTCTCCCTGCCAAATTCCCAAACCCCAAGCCCCACGTGGCTGGTTGGAGCCAGGCCATGCCCCCTTCCCTCGTGGGGGTGCTGGGATCGGACCCAGCCATGCCCATTTCACCCCATGGCTAGATGTTGTCTGCCTCGCCTGCTCCGAGCACCGGATCGGGACCATCAGCCAGACTGGGTGCTCAGCTCAAGAAGGTTGAGCACCACTGCCCTAACCCATCAGCCATTGTGTCGCACAATTATCACGTTATCATCCCGAGATGAGCAAATAAAGTGTGCAGGCGCATTGCATTGCATATGACGACACTCCTGAATTTTTGGGACAACATTTAATACAGCGGTGTTTGTTAATCTTGACGAGTTCTTCAGACAAGAAATGAAATTGCCATTGTGGCACGATGAATTACAAAACAAGTCATTAGGATTTTAATTATTAAGCCCGCTCCTTACAGAATATGAAATTCATAAGGTTTGGGCCTACAAGGTATGCTAGGCTATTACCATTAGCCTTCTTTCAAACTTATTTCTTTGAATACCCTTTCTCACCCAATGTAAAGTACAGCTATAAGAATTGGGTCTTTAGTGCCTACTTCGATAAGAATCAGCAAAGGAAAAGCTGTGATTGTATCTCATCCAGCCTTTTCACAGAAGACCGGACATATCAAAGTTAGAATTTAACATTAGTAAACATAACTTTTATTTAATGATGCTCACTTCCACAATCCATTTCATAGGTTATAAAGCACCTGCTGCTAGTATTTGGCTGAAAAATTAGATTGGAAGTAATATTTTTGTGGGTTGATTTGTATTTTTTTTCCAGAGGAAAGGATTTCACACACTACAGCTCTACACCGTGGTGTGTAATGAATGCTACAGCTCTTGAGACTGCCACAAGGAGCCAATGACTAACTTGTCTTTGCACTAAGATACGTGGCAGGACAAATTCTGTGCTTGCAAGGTGAAAACCAAGGATAAAGTCCTGGGCTCAAAGTAGTAAAACAGAGTTTTGTGGATGATTTTAAAATGGAGCCAGAGTTGTAGCCTCTGTTTCTAGTGGTGTACTGAATTTGGGACGTTTTTAACTCTAAATGCTATGATCATTTGGCTAGAATTATCTAAATAGGGGTGTCACAAATAGGAGACTGCCCTTGATTATTTTTTAATCATTTGTGCATGTACAGTTTATTCTATATAATTTTTTAGCTTCACCTGCTGTCATGTGATTAATCTAGATTCCTAAAAGACTTCTTTCAAAGATGCAAACTTCTGAAGCTATTGATTTACACTTCTGCAAAGTCAATCTCCCACAAAAATATTTTAAACATCTATATACATGCCCAGAGACATAGGCTATGCTAAAGCAATGGGTGGAGAGCAAGGAGTCAGCATTGGGAAATAGGTAGTTTGACTATGGGTCCCAGGCCTCACAAAGGGGGTACAATACAAAGGCCCTGGACCCCAAGAGCATGCCTAGTGACCCCGTAGGAAGGGGCAGTGCCTGGGCTATATTTGATCTAAGGGTTTAAACACCCAGAAATCCAGAAGCTCAAGGTCCTGACAAGACTTGGATACATTTTGTCCCAGATTGTAAACTCATTATAAAACCACCTCTGCCTCTGTTCCCATGAGCTGCACCGAGAACAGCATCAGCAGAGATATGAATGAAGTCCAGCAGCCAGGCACCAAATTGTAATCAGTTCAACTGGCGTAAAGGCAGTGTGTATAAAACCAGAATTGGTCCCTAAAACATAAAATATGCCTGGGGGTGGGTGTGTGTGTGTGTGTGTGTGTGTGTGTGTGTGTGTGTACATACATATATATATATATATATATATATATATATATATACACACACACACACACCTACCTATATATATATGTATGGGGTGTATATAGAGGTGTGTGTGTGTATATGTGTGTTCGGGGGGGTGTATATATGTATGTATGCATATGTGTGTGTGTGTGTGTGTGTGTGTAGGTATGTATGTGTATATATGTATATGTATGGGGTTTATATATAGGGGTGTGTGTGTGTGTATATAGGTGTGTGTGTGTGTGTATGTATGTGTATATGGGGGTGTATATATAGGTGTGTATGTGTATATAGGTGTGTGTATGTATGCGTATATAGGTGTCTGTGGGTGTGTATATGTATATAGGTGTGTGTATGTGTATATAGGTGTGTATGTATATAGGTGTGTGTATGTGTATGTATGTGTATATAGGGGGTGTATGTATATAGGTGTATGTATGTGTATGGGGGGGTATGTATATATGTGTGCACAGACCTACTGGAAGTCGACTGTAACAGCACAACACAGAGCCTTTTGCAAACAGGCAGCATAGTATAAATACTGACTGGCTCAAAACAGCAGTAAACCCTTATCTGATGGGAAGGGGGGATACTTGTAAGAGTGCAGTTTACTGCCTGATGCTGAATCTGAAGGCACTATGCACAAAATTACTTCTGTGACTCTTCTTATGTACAGTGCCATTGCCCCTAGATGGGACAGGGAAATATTATTTTACATTAATGTTCTGAGTGCCTCCTTTGCAATTCCTTTGAGGGGAAAGTCCCCCTTCCCTTAGCAGTAGCAGTATTATTCAGGCAATATTGCTTGCACACAAGGAGCTCTTGCAAAAGAGAAGCGGGGGGAAAAACCAAACCGAAAAACCTCAGTTGCTTTGTTCTCTGCTGCCGGAGAACCAGCAGAGGGAGTTTCAGTACCAGGCCCTCCTCCCAGAGCTCGTTAATAATACAGCGATACATAAACAAGTAAATGAAACTCTGCCATGATAGGAGTTCCCCATAGGAAACACTGGAGGCGGAAGAGAACCACTGGTTTGCCAAATGGAAAAGATAAAACCAGGGAAAGATGCTTTATCATGTAGCTAAACAGAACGAGCTGTGTGAAATAGCAAGAAAATCAATAGTACCATACAACCAAAAAGCTGCTGTCCAGCTCTGGGACAGTCTGTAATACTGCCTAGCCTGAACGCTCAAAACCCTCGAGCTGAGCCTCAAAAACTGAGATTTTTTTTTTTAAACGGAATAAGAATATGTTGCCTTGTTTCTTGTGAGTATTTTACAGTGCACACAGATAAAAAAAAAAAAAAAATTATTCTTTTCCACAATCAAAAGGATTAGAAACGTGTAGTTCTGAGCAGTTAGTTTGTTTGGATTGTTTTTGCTTTTATTTTTCCTTTTAAATGAATGCTGATGTCCTCAGGAAATCACTTGACATAGAAGGTGGGGCTGTAAAAAGGAGGACCCCATGGTCTGTCTGAGCTGCACATTGTAGTACAGTGTCGAGGATAACTGATCTAGTTCGAAACTCTTCTGACGATGGTTTCTACCCTAGTAAATTAGTCCGTGGCCTGGACCTGCCCTGGGAGCAACGCAATCCAGTATTCGAGCTATCCCAAGTATCTCTACACTGCAGTTCAGCATGCAGTCAGTATAGGCATCTTAGCGTCAAAAGCTTCTTGAGAAAAGTATGAGATGGCATCAATGAATCAGTATCTTGCCCAAGGTCCGTGCCACAGCTGGAAACAGAGGTTCCTTGCATCCTGAGCCACTGCTCCAGCCACTAGGCCATACTACCGTGATCTTCCGGAAAACTGGTCCACTAATCTAGTCCACTAAGGCCAGCCATTGACAACAACATTGTTGTTTTATTTTATTTTTTTAATTTATATCTGGTATGAAAAAATATTTGCCTCTCTGAAGAAGACAAGTTTGAGAATGGGTTTGAAGACGTAGAAGAGAGATGGCAGATAAGGGTCTAAAGGATGTTTTCTTTGTTTAAAAAAGTGTAGTACTTGTGCCCCTCTTCTGTAAGACTAGGGTGTAGTGCTTTTACTAAAAAAGCCTTGGCTTTGTAGCTACACAGTTGAGCAAAAGTCACTGGCAAATAACATGACTATCCCAAATAAAAGATCCTTAATGGTAATGTCTATTAATAGAAGTCTGTATTGATTGTACAGCTAATGCTACAGAGCTGTGTGTTAAGCCCACGGTAAACTTATGTTCTGTGTAATAATTACTTCCAGCTGACACATCATATTAGAGAACAGTTACTGAAAGAATTATCATTGATTTATAGACTCATCAAATGTACCGTTTCTTTCCCAACCCCATGTACTAGCATTTATTTTTTAACCTTTCCATCCCTTGCTGTCTATATTTTGGGGGTTCATTCTGAAAAAGGAAACCTTTTAAAAACCATGCGTCTCTTCTTCTGTTTTTGTTTTTCAGCTCACTAAATCCGTTCGCTTTATGACTTTGATGACAGGAAGCTAGAACCAGCAATAAAAACTTGCTGAGTTCCTCTGCTCTTCTCATGGGTCAATAAACCACTTGGCTGCTTGCCTCTTAGCTGCCAAGTAATCAATCCCCTTCAGAAAAGACTGAGACCAATTTCCCTCTTGCTGTGTACTTAATAAGTGGCCCAGTTCATACCATTGTCAAAATGATTTTACTTTGCAAAGATGATGGCCTCTTACCCATAGTCCTGAAGTGTCATCTTGTGGCCAAAGAAAGTAATGTTTTTGTCCTCAGCAAGAGGCAAAATATGTGAGTGCCACATCCTGGCAATCTTTATACACGCAAGTGCTCCCATTGACATTGGTCAGGATGGTTTTGAGAGTCAAGATTATTGTATTAATAAAGGCTGCAAGGTTGGAGCCTTACTTCAAAAATAACAGCTGATAACTGGTGATAAATGCTAAGCAATTTGCAATCAGTTTAAAAATTGCTGTTTGTCAAATTTGCATAGTAAAATTCATTTTTATATATATATATATAGAGAGAGAGAGAGAGATCTATATATATATCTATATCTAGATGTAAATAGATCTATCTATATATATCTATATCTCTATATATATAGATCTATCTCTCTATATATAGATCTATTTATATCTATATATGGATATAGATATATATATATATATAGATAGATAGATAGATAGATCTATCTATCTATACATAGATCTATATCTATATCTAGATCTATTTATATCTATCTCTATATACAGATATATATAAATAAAATGCATGTGGAAAAACAGCCACTGTACAATCTACCCACTGGCTTTCTATTAAGACATTTGATTACAGGCTGAAATCTGTCTTGCTTTCCTAACTTTGAATTAAATGAACAAAATTTAACTGTTTTTAAAAAGTGAGATAATTAATTACACTGTCACATTAGTTCTGCAATCACTGTATAGAAAAACAAATTGTGCATTCAAGTAGATGCAGCAAGTTTCTCAACCAGTAATTAGGTATCTGCTGTGGCTCTTGTAGTCTCATTATACCGTTGATCAGAACCATTTTTTGTTGCTTGACATGGAGGCTGGAACTGGGAAATAACCCACAAGTAAGGACTGGTGATGCATGTATGGGGTATTGCCTGCACTCCACTTGCATTTAAAATGAAGGGCTAGATCCTTGCCTTCAAGCCAGCCCACCTGGACCACTTTTACAATAGTGGGGACCGTAAAAATGCCTAAGGTGGCAGCTGAGGATCTTCCCACTTTGAAGACAGATCATCAACTCACCTGATTCCTTAGTAACATTTTCCTCCTTTTTCTGCAATCTTAACATTGAGGTTTGCAGGCAATCTGACACTTGGTTGCACAACCTGCCCACCTACCTTCCACCAACCCTGAGCTGGGGTAGCCTATAGCTTCCTCGTCTCCCTTAAACAGGTGCTGAACAAAGAGATGACTTTGGTGGGAACAGGGTCTTGTGCCACCAGTGCCCACCTGACTTTTCCCCATGCACAAATTAATAATTAGAACTGGTCTCCTGTCTCCAGCCTGGACAACCCTGCCTAAGCTCTGTGATAATGCAGTGACTGATTAACCCCATGCAAGGGGATCGAGCTAGTATTTTTGCTGCAGTGGGTTTGTCTGCAGTGGGAGAGGCAAATTCTGTGCAGAGCACTCACTGCTATCAGTCCCTGTTTGCTACAGGAAAGTCACATATATTGTAATGAGAGCTTTGCTCTCACATTGCTTTTGCCTGGAGGAAAGTGGTGTACCATACATTTATGTTAATTGTTGGAGAGTCACCTTTCTCTAATGAAGTTCCCTTAAATGAGGATAGGAAGCAACTTATTCTCTATGCAACTTATTCTCCATGAAAGTGAGCAAAGGCTTTTAAATATGGTTCCCTTCCCAAAATGGTTTCAGCATCATGGCTGCAATGAGCAGGAAGTTCATGATAAGACTCATAGCTAAAGGCTGTGACCTCTGACGTGCTTGAAAGCAGCTGCTGGGGATGTCCCAGGAAGTTTTGTCGGCATCTTCTCGGCTTTGAACCATGTTAACAGACCCTCCTAAATGAGAGCAGGAGGGCTTTAATGAAGCTTGGTTTCAAAGACCTCTCTTTGCAAATGGTGAAAAAGAGCAAAGTTATTTTGGATCTCCCAGCCACTCGAGATCGGATTATCCTCTTGCACAAGTGCCCATGAGCCGGAGGAAGGGGGATTTGAACCATGTCTTATCATTTCTAGAACATAAAGGTATGTCACGAATGTTCACGTTTGAATTCATAGCAAATGTATTCAGTCCCTGGCTCCAGTATCCGGTAGTTTCATCTAGAGGGTGTTTGGATGGAAGTACTTTAAAGACACATGACTAATATTTTTGCAGAACTGTATAGAAGTAGCATAAGCTGCCCTGTCACCTGCATTTCTTTTTTTCCCTTCCTTTGTTTCTCTCAACCAGCTGCAGTTTATTAGAAGACTTTTTGTCCATCAAATCTTTATACCTAGTAATAGCTTACTGAAAGCCAGGGATACTGTGTGTGGAACAGGAAGACTCAAATAAGGCCCTGATTAGAACAAAATTGATATGAAGTAAATTTTTAAAGAAGGTATTTTATGGTAGAGGGTATTTTTGGCAATCATCCCCACCAAGCTATCTTTTCAGTCAAGAGTCTGGGAGAATATTCCTGCCCCTTCCCTCCTGCTATTTGGCATCGTTCCAGTGGTGCAAAAGCAGCTGAAAACCCTGATGATATAATTACTTACAGATTCCTCAGGCTGAGATTAGCACCGCTACTAAACTGATTAGGCTTATACCATCTGGAATAGTTGCCAGGACTGCTGGAATGCTTGCTGTGACCAGGCGCCTTCCCAACATTGGCTCAGGTCTGAATTACTCCCTATGCAAAGAGGAAAGGAGGGACGTCATAATGCAGTTTGGGTTCTGCCATGATGAGGAAGTCCAAAACTAGCCAGGATCAAGGATCAAGTCCTCAGTGTTCAAAATCAGGTGCATTCTATCAGCCGTTCCTCAGTCAGAGGTTTCCATTTTCAGTTTGAGCGGGGGGAAAAATGAACGACGTGGTACAGGGAACGGCATTTCTCTTCCACTGCACAACTTGTCTTTTCGATCTTGGTCACACAGATCCAACCCAAGCTGAGTTCAAAGTATGTAAAGTCTCAGTCTCTTGTTGAACTTTCTTGTAGCGCACTGCCACATGTGTTGCAAGACCTTATTGAAATTGGAGACCCCGAAGCTTGCAAGAAATGATGCAAAAGCCAATGAGAGAACACCCTGTACTTCGTCTTCTCTGTGGGATCCATGCCACATCTCACGCTAAGACTGGGACTGCCTATTTGCCATGCATAAAATGTTTTTAACATGATGGTATCCTTATCTCCTATTGGGTGCTGCTATAATGCAAATAGTAATAGAGTGTGCTGATTGAACTGCAAGAGCATCACATGCTGCTAAGCACTTGCCAAGTACAGAAAAAGGTACAGTCCCTGCCCCACACCAACGCCAAACAGAGAAATACAGATGGGAGAGCACTACGAAGACTGGCTTCGCTGGAGTTGGGAAGGACTGGTATCACTTCAAGGAAAGCCATGATGGGAAATAACCAGCTCATTTTGCTATCCAGCATATCTCTAATATAGATTTTTGAATTACAAACCATGAACAATCTGGCAAAGGCACTTTAGACAGTGTGACTTGTAATGAATTTTTGTTTTTAAAGCATTGCTCAGGCAAATTAATATTGATTTGCAACAAAACGGAGGTCTTGTCTCATTACCAAACTTTGTGGTATCTTATGGATTAAGGAACAGGCGCTGAATGCCTGATGCTAAAATGCATTTGTATTGCAGTAGTATCCAGAAGCCACCAATATGAAAGGGTCTATACTCTACCAACACATAGTAGAAGGTCCTCAAGTATTTCTTCAGGCAAAATATAAAATTCCCTTTTTAGGAGCTTATCCTGTCCCTTGGTCTGTGAAAAGAAATGGGATTTTACTTGCCACAGTCGTGAAAGCCTCTGACTCTTCTAACCATCAAGCAAGCTTGGGCATTTGTTCAGCAGCAACCAGAAAGAGGACTGGTTTTCCTTGGAGGTCTGACATCCAACCATTAGGTCAAATCCTGTTTAATTTGGGACTGAATTGCTATTCCCCCCAAGAAGCTCTAGATTCAGCAACTGTGCATGCTGCGGTAAGAGCGTATGGGAAAATGTATATTTTTAACACCTTTCAGGATGTGCATCTCAGCGCTATCCAGTCAAAGCCCCATAATTACATGCTGCAGTTCATTCAAACCAACTATAATGCATCAGAGTCTATTTAAGTCTTTTTAAGCTAGTCTAACAGAGGGACAAAAGGGTCTGATCTCTTAACACGAGGCAAGGGAGTTCCAAAGCCGTCGGGCACAGTTAACTTCTAGGATTAATTATTACGGCTCTCTTCTCATTGCCCTCCATTGCGCTGACAAAGCTTTCTAGTTCCAGCAACGTACAGAATCCCTCTGTTGCATCACTAGGTTAATTTGGTGTGTTATACCCGCATGACAAACATTTTATTAACATTAACAAAATGCCGCACATAGTATTGATTTCAAAATGACTTGTAACTCCAGCAATCCAACCCTGAATGCATCTTCCTCTCTCCATGCATAGCTAACTACTTTCTAGCAGTGAACGTTGCTCTTCTTTGTCATCCCTGTATATTGCTTCCGCTCTTGTGGCCTTGGTTCTGATCTATACGGTGACTGTGACTGGAAACCTATGTGGGTTTTTGAGCCAGTGTTCACTGAAGTCAGTCAAAATGGCTACATTGGGCAGTGGATTGAGCCTCACATAAGTAAGGATGAAGACCGGGCTTCATTTTCTGCAAGAAATCCTGGGCATCTTTTACTTTCAAGAGAATAAGGAAAACCGAGTGGATGCGTAAGTAGAGAATGGGAATACAAGACAAGACGTGGGCTAAATGCAATTCTCCTCTATAGTAAAGCAAATAGCTATATATTCTCATCTATTCTTAATTAATGACAGTAGGTAGTAACTTGGTCGTAAAGAGGGATCGGACTCTTATTTGCACAACTTCACAGCTGTTCTGGATCAAGCGCTGGGTGATTACAGACCAATGGCTTTGCCCCATGGCAGTGCAACGGATTGCCTTGAGGAAGCTAAAGATGTATTTCACCTCTTGGGGTATGAAGTTAAGGTCTTTAATTCAGCATTTTAAAGTTTAAGGGTTCCTGTACCCATCACGGGGTTTAATCCTCATTAAATGAAATAGGTTTCTAAAATTTAAACGTGTTTATTTTGGAGCGTCACATCCCATGTTTGGGGGAAAATATGCTCGCACACATCTGAAAGCCTTCCCTAACACTCCTCTTTATCTAATTTCAAATATGCTCACTTTTCCTGTTGCACACCTGTAACCTTGCTAGAAAACACTCCAATTCCAGGTTCTCAAGCCAAACTGTTACTCTGCTACTGCTTTCAAACCAGTGCTTTCACCTGCTACATCTCTATATCTTACCCACAGAGCTATTAAAAGCCCATGTGTATAAAAAAAAAAAAAAAGGCCCATAATATCCATGCCTATTACTCAAAAGTCAACATGTGTGGCCACAGACAGGTGCTTAATGATTCAGAGTATTTTGCCATAATGAAGAATGAGCCACTTTAACCTGTTACATTAGGAAGGAGCTCCAACTTGACACAATAGTTCATGTGGTCATTAAGTCATTGTTAAACTGAATCATTTAGCCTAACTCATTCAAACCCTGCAAACACACCTTACATTTAACACCACTGCAGCAAATCTCACTTCAGATAGCTGCAATAAAGCTATTGATTTCAGTTCTCTATCATGCTTGCCATTGAGATGCGCCTCGGTGAACACAGAATTCTTTGTCAGTGTTTCCCAAACTGTGGTGCAGAAATGGCTGTGGTCCACAGGGCACTAATTAGTTGTGGTGTTCATACTTGTTTCCAGCTGCTAAATAGCTTTAAAACAAGCTAATGTGCTGGATACTTTCCTAGGATTACTCATCCACCTACACAGTTGCTGTGCGTGCTAGAGGAATGTTGTTCAACTGCCCGAATGACTGAAATATGAGATGATCTGTGAGACTGGTGCTAGTTGAAAAGATTTGAGAACCCACCATATAAACTATATTAATATATAGTATATAGTACACTATAAGAAATTCTATTCAGATAGAGTATACAGTAAAATTGGTCATTTTTCTTGAATTCAGCATTTTGCACTACATTCTCCACTACCCTTTTATGAGAGCTGGGTATTCATTAGGGCTGTGCAAAGCTTCAGTCCCTGATTCGATGCGGCGGAGATTCGGCCTGATTTGGTGGCCGAATCGCTGAATCCAAATTGAATCAGAGGACCCTTTAATCTCTCTGAATCGAATCGGAACCCTCCAAATCGATTTGAAGAGATTCGGAAAGCTTCAGTGATTCGGACATAGACACAGCTTTAAAAGGTTTTTCTACATAGCTCTAGGTTGCAGGCGGCTCGTGAGTGCTACGATGCTGGGCCGTGTGGAGTGTCCCACAGGAGTGCGGGGGGTCCCCAGCGCACTCAGCAGCAGACCTGGAAGTGGACCAGAAGCACTTCTGATCCACTTCTGGGTCCGCCCCCCTGCCCTCCCGGCTCAGCAACTGGTGCCTCCTGGGTCTGGGGGGGCACCCAGGGTCCCCTATGGCCGATTGCTGTGCCGGGAGGCGGGGGTGGGGGCCAGCACACTCCCTGGTGGACCCAGAAGTGGACCGGAGGTATTTCTGGTCCACTTCTGGGTTAGCTGCCAAGCATGTGGGCTCCCCCCCCATGCTCCTGTGGGACGCTCCATGCACCCCAGCATTGCAGCAATCATGAGCTGCACCTGGTACCTCGAGGTATGTAGAAAAAACATTTAAAGCTGTGTCTGTGGCCAAATCTCGGATTCTTTGAATCGGCACCGAATCTTCAGATTCGTATTCAGCCGAATCAAATGGGGGACAGTGATCCGAATCAGTGAATTAAATCACTGAATTAATTCAATTAATGTCCAAATCGAATGGGGCCCATTTCACACACCTCTAGTATTCATCTGTGAATAGAATATGGAAACTCAAACACAGGTGTGGGTAGGTACACAGTTCAACTAATAGGCTTCCCAAAATGCCCTGGGAGTGGATAAATAACAGCTGCCTAATGCAGTTTTTTTATGCATGTTCTTGTGCACACATAACAAGAGCAAGTGTCCTGAGGTTAACATGCTGCGCTGCATCTGATGGTGAGACCGCGCAGGTTTATTTCATAGGTATTTCATCCAGGCCATGATGCAGAGTTTTATATGTCTTGTCAGTGTGCCTGCCTGTTTGGTTTTGATTTTTTTCCTCCTCCAGCACCACCTAGGTGCTGATATTTTCTGCTACATCAGCCTTGCACTCCACGATGTTCACAAATGAATGCTTGCTGCCCTAATGCCTGCCTAGCACATCTGGCAGAGGCTGTTGGGGCTGGCAGAGGCATTAGGCATGAATCTTCATGTGTAGTGTCATGGAGAACAATGCAGCGTCTCCTGATTTACACCTGTGCAAGTGAGAATCTATTATTTCCTTTTGTGCATTCTCCTACAGGCCTGCTAAATTGCGTCTGCCCATTATGAATAAATTATAATTCCTCATCTTGGGTTCAGAAAAATGCATCTCATGAGGTTAAGAGAACTTTTTTTTTCTTCACCTCTTTGCCACGCTATTTTTAAAATAAAAAAGCAGGAGTTATTGATTTATGATGTCATATTATTGTCGTTCTCATTTCATTCCCTCCAAACTAGCCTGCATCTATAATTTCCTCTCTTTCCTTTTGCACTTTTCATTGCAGAAAGATGTGGAAATTTGCACCTGTAAAAATGTTAGTAGTGTCATTAGTCTGCCTGGGAGAGCCAATTATGAAGCGGATTCAGTTTTCAAAGTTGGTGAGATGTAGGTGTTTAAAGGATTTTATTGAAAGTAAATGTTAATATAAGTGAGAAATGAAATGTTTCAACATGCCTGGGTAAAAACACAGCCAAATTTACATATTCAGGCTCAGTAGGAAGTTGGAAGGAAAAAAGCAATCCGCTATCTTGACAACATAGCTGATTTACCTTAAAATAATTTGAAGAGCTACTTTTTTTTAATCCATTCTAGCAACTATTTAGGCCGATCTGTTTGCACTGTCAGTCATTTGCTGCCCTTCTTGCACAAGGGACATGTGTATGTGTCTCATGCCACGTTTTGGATGCATTTCCTCTTTCCAAATGTCCAGCTAGCCATAGTGATTAGAGATTTCTACTGAGAGCAGGAGTCTAGAGAAGAATTGGAGCTCTAGTTAAAAAAAAAAGGCATATCTCAGTGCCTCAGTAACAAGAGTGGACCTAAAGATTTTCAAACCACCTGTAGGAATAGAAGGAAGATCTAGTGGACACCTTGAAGTCTCTTTTTGTTAAGCTTGTTGATACTCCCTGGTGTCATTGCCCTTTAAAAGCTGCATGCTACAAAATCTTTCCAGTCACTGTAGAAACAGTGCTTGATAGACAACGAAGAGTTGGCCAGACTCCAGGTGTTATGGGATAGGTGTGCCACATGAAGCCATGGCTCTTGCAACCGGAGTAGCCCCAATAGACCATGCTGTCGTTCGGATTCAGGATGCTAAACAGGACTGTGTCCTACGGAAAAGCCGCGTGAACTGAGTTCTTTACAAAGTACATTGCCCGCCTGCCCCCAAGAATCCCCGCACCTTTTTCAACCCCAACACACATGTGCATCCACATACATCCGTGTCGTTCTCAGAATATCACGTGAGTATTCCCTCGCATCGAACTTTTCTGGAGAAGAGGCAGATTGATCTCCAATTTGCAGACCTATGCAAAAGGCTTTCTATCCAATGCAAAACCAAGTTATTGCTTTGCATGGAAAATTTCTGGGCATTGACTTGGGACGTGTATTTGCCCAAACTATATTTTAGGACTTTGCAAAAACTATGGGTTGGGGTTTTTGTTTTTTGTTTTTTTGTTTGTTTTTTTTTTGGGGGGGGGGGGGTTGCATAAGCTGTATTGCAAAAACTATATTTTAGGATTTTGTGACCCTTGTCTGCCCCCTTCACCACTACTGGGGGTTGAATCTGCATGTGGCCTGGACTAAAGGAAAGGATCAAATGTTGACACTGAGTCTTCCACATCATTAAGTCCTCTCCTTTAGCTCCACCCTGGTGTTTCTTTAAAATTGAAGTGGTGATGGCTTTCAGTAGTTGCCTAGAGGGTTTCCTGGTCTCCTGCTAAGCACTGAATGATTCACTTAGAGTCAGGAGCATGTATTTTAAAATTAATTAAGTCCCCAGAGTTTACAAAAAGTAACAAATACAAGTTCTCATTTAAACTTTAAGAAAATGTAGCGCTGGGCATTAATAAAGCATTAGCTGGATATTACAAGGTCTTGATTTAATTTTCTCTCTGAGAAGCTCTGTATACTTGGGCACACAGATCTAATCACTTCCCTGGCTTGGGAGTGTCATCCCAGTTAGCTGTGTCATTGAGCTAGCAGAGCACATTTCAAGACCCTCACAATTCACTGTATCTCATCGTTCTGGGGATATTAAAACCAGCTTTCCAAGCGTTCACGAAATGGCATGCAAATTAGGCACCCAGATATCATGATGATGGCTACACTAGAAATTCTTCAAGAGGAATGGCCAGATGCATTTTCATTTAGTACAGTACTTTTTAAAATAGACATTTATTAACCATCACTAAATTACTACAATAATTGGCTTTATTGTTTCATTAGCAGTAAAAGATGTGTGCCGTTATGGAAAGATAAAGGTAGTGCACAGTTAAATTCTTATAAAATCTCTTACCATTTCATTATAGCAGAGACCTTGTGTAATAACTTGACTGAAGAAGATGCTTGGAATGGGAGGAGTCAGCCGATCAAGGAATATTTTCAGGTCCTAAACCTAAAGGGTAAGAATATTTCTAAAGAGATATTTTAGGGGTTTTTAGGGCAAACTTTGGCATGCACATAACAAAGAGACAAAATTATCATTGGGAAAATGATTTCATTTTTGCTTCCTTTTAAATGTCAGCATTTTTACTTTTTCTCTTCACCTCCATTGTCAAGCATAGTGAAAATCTATTCGCCTTTTTTTTTAACTAGAGCTCCAATTCTTCTCTAGACTCCTGCTCTCAGTAGAAATCTCTAATCACTATGGCTAGCTGGACATTTGGAAAGAGGAAATGCATCCAAAATGTGGCATGAGAGTGAAAATCTATTCGTGTTGATACAGTTGTTCAACATGTGCTCCATTTACACATGGCAGGTGCATGTTTCTTACCAGTACATGATTTCTCTTTCCACAGTTCCAGAAGTATTATGTCTTCTTGTGACCATCTTCCAGGGGAGAAATAAAACGTGGGCCATAGGAGAAATGCCAGGACTAAGGATGAATGAAATACCAAAGGTTTGGAATTTAGCTTCGGTTAAGCTCCCAAAAGTGGATATTTATCATGTGAATTAGCTCAAGTTTGGAAACTTTTAGAAAGTCTTTCCCTGTATAAGTCTTTCTAGTACCATTAGGCCAGGGAGACCCTGGGGTTAAAAAACCCCACACCAAACAAAAGCAGGGTGGCGCGTGTGGCAGCAGTGCATGCCACCCAAAACCAGAGCCTGGCTGGCTGGAGCCACACTCCGACTGCCGGGCAGGCTCCCAGCTGCAGGAGCGCTGTGGCTGCAGCTCCCCAAGGCTCTCAGGACCCCAGGTAAGGTTGCTGTGGCCAACATAGTTTCCGGCCCCAGCATCCCTTACCCCACCTGGGGTAACCTGCTGCACGCCAGAGTGCGCGTGGCACGGGCAATTCCTGGGGACAGCGTGTGCCACTGCCACTTGTTCTCGGGGAAATGCATATCTGTGCTCATCTGGACATGGATTTTTGTTCTAGCATTATAATTTCACTTTGACCTGAGTGAAGGCACTTGATAACCTTGGCTTTCTATTTTAAAAATGTGAGTCTTTACATCCATATCACTATACCTCCATAAATGGCCCAATTTCCCAGGCATTCAGCACACCCTGAAAATCAGGCTAGTCATCTAGATGTCTTAAAGGAGACATTGGGAACTAAATTTAGTCACTGGGTTAGTTTTAAGGGTTTCTGCATATGTGTGTTGAAACATAAGCTTCGAAGACTAGCAAGAGCTGTATTGAAAAAATGGCTTTGAAAAGTCTCCTTGACGTATATATCTACCCATTAGGAAAGTGCGCTCTGGACAAAAGGAACTAGTGACCACATTTACCTGGAGCACAAGGGATTAGCACTAGGGAACAGTGTGAAAAGGGGCTATTTACAGCTCTGGCCTTTTCTTTGAACTTGAGCATGACCCAAATGAAACCATGCCTGACTACTTGACTTCTAGTTGGAAAGGATTCATGTGAGACTTAACCTTCATCCAGGCAAGGCAACACACAACACTCAGTTGTACCATGTGTTGAGCGGTTTAAAAATCATTGAGTTTAAATGTTGTACGCACACGGTCTCAGGGACAAATATTGGCTGGTAGTAGGCACAGGAGCCCATGGCCAGCAGTGGGACTTCAGAGCTGAACTTGTTTGCCTTTAATCTAGTCCGTCCAAATGCCACTAAAAAGGTTACTCCAGGGTGCCTTCTGCAGCGGCAGCTATGAAATGTGGCCTGTGTTTTCCTTGGAGATTTAACTTGGCTTTCACTCAGATGTTGTTCCTAACTCTATTCCTGTCTACGCAGACAACACTTTCATATTAGTTTAGTGGCACTTGAATCCCAGGATAGCTAGCTGGGCTGGGGGTTTGGGAGCTACGGCTAGTAATCTGCTCACCTTGTTGTGTGGACACAGGCTACGTGTAGATCTTTCAAGGACTTTCCCTGACCCCCCTGTTCTTCCAAAAACACGGGGAAAGTAAATTAGCAAAAAAGACGGTGTAAGAAAGCCTGAATTGCACACCAACAGTGCATCACACAGGGTGTGCATAAAATACGGATGAAGGCATCCGTGCTAAAGACTCCAACTGCAGGGTGGATAAGTGAACTCAGCAGTGATGGCATATTCCTTGGGACAGGATCCTGTTTACGTGCATGTGCTCCGATTTCCAGCACCCATCATTTCTCCCAATCCTGTCCTCCTGAATGGCGGAGGATTTCTAGCCTTAGCAGGGAAAAGATGGACACGGGCTATGCATCTACACTGGCTTTACTCAGCTTAGGGGTAATCTTAAACCAGAGTCTTGTCACTGGTCATAAAGGTCTCTTTGAAACAAGAACACTGAGATAACAGTTACTGAAAGTTTAAGTTGCACATACTTAAATGAAATATGTGGTAAAAAATCAGGTCTTTTTGTGGCTGTTTTGCATTTCACGTCTTTCTTTTTTTTAATGTTAAGGCTACAAATCCTGTGTGGGAATATGTGATAAGGTTCTGCTGAATGTCATTAGCAATAGAATAACAATACTGAAATTATTTATGTCAAGAAATAGAAAATTAAGTGAGCTAGACCTTGAGCTCCAAAAGAAGAGGTGGTTTTAATGTCAATTAAAACAGATTCTTACTGGCCACTAATCAAGTGTTTACCTGTTTCCATTAAAACGACATTGAATTTAATCAGTTTTCTTTCTAATGCATGCATTTCTCCCTAAATAAGAAGCATACTTGTCATGAATATTTAAATTGGATTTTAAAGCCATGAAAGTTTAATTTAAATAAAAAGTGAGGTGATTTCTTACAGGTTAGAAGCTAGTATCTTTAAGTTTCATTTAGGAGTTGTAAACAAACTTGAAAAGTTGACGGTCTTGAGGAAGTTATGCTTAGCATTTGGGATTAACTCTCTCTAATTATAAAATACTTAGCATGTAATTAGGACATAAAGGCATTAAAACATAAGTATTGGTTTCTAATCGTAATAAAATGACTAGTGTTAATAAATGAAAAAATATAAGTACAGATCTTTTCAAGTAAAGCTGTATAATGTATATTAAAAATTGCACATTCTTTGCAGATAATGACAAGGTTAGAGTCTATCACTTGTGTGTATTGTATGCCAGTTCTGTTTGCTGTTTAATTTATTGGTTCAGAAATAAGGAAAAGTATGGATCTGCTTCTAAAAATGTCCATTCTTAGCATAAATATTTTTTTTTCCAGATTTTATACCTTCCTTACATGCCTGATTTTATAATGATAAATAATAGTTTCTGAGCAAAATACAATTTCAGTGGAAATGACTATGTCCTATCAGGAAAGAATAGGGTGCTTTTCTACTGTACTTCTTAATGCCAGATTCCTAGGAGGACTAGCGGGAATGAGTCAAGGCAGCCACAAGAAAAAGTACAAAAGGCATTTTCCATGAATCGCGCTTCATAAAGAGTAGTTAATCACTTCCCAATGTGCTTTACCTTCACAGGCTCAGTCTTGAAATAATCAGACATCATTAATTTTAGCATCATTTGGCAAAGTTTTAAAAGTACAGTCTTTCCACTTCAATCACATCTTGCATGCTGCTTGCTTGATAAATAATTCTGCCCCTGTTATAGACCTTTTATCATTAGGCGATGGCTGTGCTCCAGTTGTTTATTGGTATTTCCGCAATTAGAGATTCAGGCTTTTCTTTCCAATTGATTTTGTTTCATAGGAAGCCAGCTTTTGATACAAAATAGCATTCGATTGTATTGGATCAGGTTTAAAGGTAGCACTTGCAATTAAGACTTGAACTGCATTTTTAATTCAGATGGTATAGACCAAATAGCACAGTGTCGAAAGGCATCACATTTGTAGAGTGTGAGTGAGTAATTCAGGATTAACTCTTGGAGATCTTCGAAATGGGATCTGTTATACTGAGGTATAAAAATATGTATGAATCGGGTATTAGTGAGTTTATGCTGCTTTCAGCACAAATCCAATGGGATATTGGGTTTTTGAACCTGGCCTTCCTTCTGAACTCAAGCAGCAAAATGCTGGATCAAGTTTGAACTTAAAGCATTGAATCTCCCAGATGTACCAGAGCAGCCATTCGCATGAGTGCCCACCACTTGGTGTGCCAGCCGTCCGCATGAGTGCCCACCACTTGGTGTGCCGGCCGTCCGCATGAGTGCCCACCACTTGGTGTGCCGGCCGTCCACATGAGTGCCCACCACTTGGTGTGCCGGCCGTCCACATGAATGCCCACCACTGTTAGTAGGAGGAGTCCCATTGGCTTGGTTTGGAAATGAGTCAGGTGTCCAGGAAGGGCAGAGTTCAGATGACTTCATTCAATCTTCCCTGCCCCACAATCTAAGAGTCTGCCAGGATCTGAACCAATTTTGGGAATAAATTACAACACCTTAGGCTGATGGATCCTGCAGCAGTGGGTAATAATGTCCCTGGGGCCGAAGCACTGGATAGGATTGCACTCCAGCCCTGTCCTTTACAGACACCGTATTACGAAACACCCTGATGACAGGGGTACAATGGCTTAGTGCAGCCTGGAGTTTTTGTCAATCGGGCGCGCATTTGTAAGAGAACCTGAGCTACAAATTTTGTCCAGTCTCAACTAACTGTTCCTAAAGATTTCCCCTGCAACATCTCCGTCCATCCTTCTAGGCCTTTTTATACCCAAGAAAAAATTATGGGGCATTGGTTGTAGCCATGTTGGTCTAAGGGCATAGGCAGACAAGGTTCTTTGGGTAAATGCGATATCGTTTGGTCTAATAAAAGATATCACATTTACCCAAAGACCCTTGTCTACCTAAGAGAGATTCTCAAACTTTTACGGTTCTTTAACTGTTTAAAGAGGTAAGGACTTGGACTAGAGCTGATGAAGCCTACCTGGATTTTAACTTGTCATGTCAGGTAAGAGTACTTTGCACTTCTTGATCATGTGTTACCCCAAGTGATCCCGACTTTGTGTGCACGGCTGCACCGATAGGTGCCTGGAGGTGGGAAGGCAGTCATCGACAAGCCCAATGTTGAGGGGAATGGCAAGCCTTTTTCAAAGGATACCTTGCTATACAATCTTTAAGGGTCCATGTAGAGCAGACATGACTTGAAAACCTCAAGGCATCCTTTGGTGAATGGATCCTATTATAATTTGAAACTGTTTGGGAGAGTCCCAATAATTACCAACCCAAGGCTTGGTGAGCTATCCCTCCAACACATGGAGATCAAGGATTAATTGACCCTTCAGTCACCCGGCAAGCCATTTGAACAGAATTGTCATCATAGGAGCAATGCCTCTGTTCTGAAAATAAATAGCTTTACATTACTTTAGAAATGTCTTGCCTTTGCCTCATCTTTCATGCTGCAGACGGAGGCCTTGATCTTCTGACGACATTTTATTCCATTGACCTGATTAACAGCAAAGGCTTTATTGCATTAATCGAGAGCTTTATTTTGGATCCAGACCTTTTCCTACTGAAAGGAATAAATTAACTTAAGACATTAACTACATCAGATACAAGACCACGTTGCTTTGGCCGGGTTCCAGGCTTGTTGGAAGCCTCCTGTTTGTTCCCATTTGGAATGACTGATGGGCCAATCTCTCTTCCAAATGTTTCAAGACTGAGCTTGAGCCAAGTATCTGCTGTCAGGTACACCTTTTTGCTTACTGGCAAAGGGCTCAGCAAGCACTGAGGCCTTCAGATTTTGGCCTAAAAGTATTCTTAACCTTCTGATGAACTATGTTGTTTCAAGCCAAACCCTCCTGTTGCTGCCCATTCAAAACAGTCATCCTAAACTGCATCTCATTTAAACCTCTGGTCTGTCTCGGGACTTGTGAACATACCTATATAAACACAGTGGCTGTGTCCAGACGAGCACAGGCGTGCGGTATGTGGCACTGCAGACCCATCTTCATGCTATCTCTCCTGGGAGAACAGACAGGGACACCCATCAACACTTGCATAGCTCAGTGTAATGTGTATACTCTCTGGTAATCCTGAGATCGCTGCCGAGGAACAAGCCTTACCCACTTGCTTCTGTTTTGCATAAGTTGGAAAAAATGCTGTGTGGTATCTGTTAGAACAGCGCTGGGTGGACCCAGTGCCCTTCTCAGGAGCCCACCTGAACTGACTCATCTGATAAAGGAAAAGTAGTCATGGCAGATTAATTACAGAGCGCACGTGAGCTCCTCCAAGTGAAATTTATTCCGAAATATCTTTTCCTCCAGGAGTTACTGGCTGGGTGATGTGATGTGATGTATGTGGATCTGCTTCGTAGGGTTTGTTACTTCATGCCGGTGCCACTCAGAGCCACTGGAGTAAATCTGATTTAATGTTTCCCATTATTGCCTTCTCTGGGCCTGTCTGTGGGATGATGTATGCATGATGAAGGAGAATGAGAGACTGCTTTCATGTTTGTCTTTCATTCACTGAAATGCTCTCCAGCCCAATAGTCTGCTGGCATCCATAAATTCCTACACCAAATATCTTGCAATGTTGTAAATATGGGAGGAGGGATCTTACTTGTCATTGCTCATTTAACCTGTCTCGTACTTTTGCCCGTGATCTTGCTCTACTGCATTTCTACCTGGGCTTCTTGTCCCGAATAGTGGTTTCATCTTTTGCTATTCCTCAATAAGTCTACACAGACTTGTATGTGTGACTGGTCATATTAGACCACTACAATCTAATTGTTCTCGGTGCTTAGTCTGTCACCAATGAGCTCAGGCTCAATTTAGCTGAAGTTACTTTTCTTAGTCAAGTTTGAAATACATGCTTAGAGAATTACATTGTGCGTATGCGGTAGTAAGATAGCATCAAATGGGTTGTGAATCCGGCAAAACTTGTAACACATCTGCATCTACATAAATATTGTACATGAGCAGAATTATTTCTCAGAGGCTATTATAGAGAAATAAAACCTATGTGCTGCTCTACCAGAGATGGCAGTAACAATCAATTGGCACTGAGACTTTAAGAAATCATTCTCAATCAGATGTTCAGTCTCCTGCCGAGCACAGCAGTCTCAGTCACTGAGCAGATCTATGCACTGTACTGTGCATTGCATGGAGGGCTCTTCATTATGAGAAATTAGGTGAACTTTTCATGAGACTCATAAAGCTCCAAAGCTTTATGAAGGAAGATGGGTACCTGTTGGACGCAGCATTAGAAGGAAGGGGTTTCAGCGAGCACAAGGTCCCTCAAGACCTGGCTGTCGCCTAATAGGGTCCATTTGTGCTCAAATGGCCTATTGGTTTCAGGCATCCAAGCTCAAAGACCTAAACTCCATCCTTTTCACTGAACTATGGCTGATCGGTGGTTCATAAACCCCTCAGAGCCATGAATGCTGCATGCCCCTGGAGGCTGGGGGGTGGCAACAGCTATTTTTATGCCCCATCCTACCTCCAAATCAGTGCCCAGGGCTGCAGCCCCCATCATCTGCCATAGTTACACTGCTTCATAAGCCTGCAGCTGGTCTCTGACTAGTTCCCTTTAGCCTGGTCTACCTATTTTTGGCCTGGTCCCTGATTCAGCAGTGACTCCCTTGGCAGAAGGTAGAGCATGGAAGCACCTAAGAGACTAACTGGTTCAGGCAGGCATGTGCTTTGTCAGATGCACCAGGTAGACTCCAAAAGGTGCCACCTTGCCCTACCCACTGCCTGACTTCTGACTAACCTGCAGACCTCATTGAGGAAGTCTTCTGACTTTGTTTCTCAACACCTGACTTGAAATGCCAAAAGATGGCCTCAAGCTTGCTTTTTTTTACCTTGGACCTCCTGGTTTCTGACTCTGGTGTGACCTTGACTGTGGCTTCTGGCTCTGGACTATTGGCTTGGTGCTTTGTGCTGCCTTCTGGGCCTGTTCTTCCAGGTTTGTAAGTATTCAGATGGATGGCCCAACTCCCATTCTTTATATAGCATCACCCCTTTGCATATGCAGAAAACCAAATTGCTGTAATCACTGAGATGTGGCTAAGAAAAGCGGCCATTGCTAGAGGAATATGTGCAAATTCAGAGAAGAACAGACTGTCCGATAGTCTGGTGAGTGGAATAGATCAAGACACGGGGGTTGGCACAGGACAGCTGAAATAAAAGGGATCTTACCAAATCAGCAGGATAATGAGCTCTGGCTAGCCTGCTTGCTGATTGAATCTTGCAAGGGATGCATATTCTTTTAAGTCCTTACATGCCTTGCTGTGCCCACATCTGGATCTGGACTTCTTCCTTCCCTCAAAACCTCTGATTTGTTCAATGTTGGGTTTTTTTTTCCAATTTGTTCTTTTTTTTAAAAAAAAAAGTGCTGTTCTGTGGGTAGTGAGATTTTCCTCTTTGCGCTCATCTTCATGCCTCAAGCCTGTTTTCCTCATCTTGATCAAACTACAAGTCTGCTGTTACCGTACATAATACCTCTCCTCTGAGGATCTAAAGTGCTCTACAAATATTCATTTGACCCAGGTTGAGGCAGGCAATAAGTCTCCCTCTTCAGCAGAGGTAGCAAGAGACTTTGGGTGAAATACTGTCCCTACTAAAAATGGCAAAACTCATTTGAGGCCGTAGTGTCAGGCAAAGATTTTCCAATTACCACGTTCCTGTATTTTTTCCTTGTCTCCTTTTTCCCTTCCCTACATGCTTGCATGCTATGTTACCATCATTGCTACTTTCTCAAAGAAAGAAAGTCTTTCTACTTACATTTGGGAGTTTTATGTATAAAGTTTTGCATATTTTTATGGGGGCATACATCCCACAGTAATAATCATCATATGATTTATAATTATTACATGATATTTTATACTATAATCATTGAATAGGTTATAACAACAAAAAATAATTGAAAGGGCTAGACATTAAACCAGTGGTTCTTAACCTTTTTTTAGACTCGAGGCACCGCTCAATAAAGTCAAGGCACCCTTGGAAAATGCCAGCTCTTTGTTTTTGTTCCTTTTTTTTGATTATAGAAAAATAATAGAGCAATGCTTCTGCTGTAAAGAACTCAGAAATACCACAACAGGTCAGAATGGTTTTAATATTATGGATTCCTATTTGAGTTTCTCTTGAGAAAAATGTTTGCATGCTTAATAGTGCTAACGTGATCAAAAGGATCGCAAGGTACCCTAGGGTCCTGTGGTACCCTAGATGAGAATCACTGCATTAAACCGAAGAGCCATGAATTTGGACTTGGCTCTGCTCAGCTCAAAAAAACATGGAGTGGTCGACTGGGATTGATTTGGTAGTATTTTCACGTGGCTATACTCGATGCAACAGAGTTGAGAACCTAGATCAGGATGCAAGTGCTGTTATGAAAACCTGGTCCCTTCCTTTGCTGTCCAAGTGGAAGGTGCTCACTTCAAAAAATCTGGCCCCAGTGGTAGGGGCTAAAAAGCCAGCTATTAGTGTACATTTGGGCTTTCTGTATATACCACTCTTAGCCACATATTTCCCCCACGCACACACGCACTCCAGCAACATTTTGGAATATGCCCAGATATCCTCCTAATCTGGCTTTAAGGTTAAGTGTTGCTGCACATGCTCTAAAGAGGGGCAAAAACTAGTCCCACACTCACTGGGAAAAAAAACCCCAACACACTACTAGAATCAGAGGGTTTATTTATGAAGATGTCTAATAGCTAATAAATAAGTTGCTCCTTTCTTCCCAAAGGATCCAAAATCCCTTTAAAAGCAGCGGGTAAATACAAGCAGATCCTGTCTTAGTGAAAGCCATAAATAAACTACTATTACTACAAACAGACTGTTCCAGATCAACTCAGAATTATTACTAATGCC
Organism: Alligator sinensis; assembly: GCF_000455745.1. NCBI lineage: Eukaryota > Metazoa > Chordata > Crocodylia > Alligatoridae > Alligator > Alligator sinensis. Next base: position 74,810 of record NW_005842479.1, read on the forward strand.
ATAAGTAGAGGCATTTCTTCTCTTGGTGATTGTGGTGGTGTGAGCTGTCTCTCTCTTAGATTGGGAACAGACAAGGAACTGCTTGTTGGCATTTATACTGTTCCTACTATGATGGGACGCTGATCTCCGAGTTGGATCTATGGTGCTACCGTAATAGAAATAACATTAATTTTGTCCATGTCCTCTTAATCTGATACTTAGGATCATTTAAATTGTGTCTCTGGCACAGGAAAAATGTGTAGACATTTGTTTCTGTTTCTTTCATTTAAAGAATAAAAATAGTTATATGTGACAACCAGTTGCAAAAAGTATCCTATGCTTGAGTAAGCAGACCCCAGAATTTAAAAAGGGAAATAAACATGTATATAATTTTAAAGTCCATGTTAATCCTTATAGAAGAAATGCGTTTAATCTCCCTAAGTAATTCTAATCAGGAAATGTATCTTCAGTTTAGAGAATATAATTTAGTTGTCAACCAGGCTTACTACCGCTCTAAGGAACAAAAAAAAAAAAATGCAAACATAATGTGTCATCTAGTGGTGAAAGTTTGAATTACTAGAGTCCAATATATTTTATAGGATCATATTTATCACATAGATCTGTAAACTGCTACAGCATTGTAGAATTTATCAAATGAATATATATCCTGGTCTAAATAACCTATCATCTAAGCACTCATGATTGCGCAGATCACTGCTTTAATTCATAGAGTGGCTGATGGACACAGTCACAAAGAGGTAGACTTGGTGGTGATCTGAAAAGGAGGAAAGAGTAGAAACTCTAGGTTATGGACACGTGCAAATATAAATTATGACAGGTTAAGCTCAAAACTAGTATGAACCAAACTGCATTCTTCCCACCACAGGCAAGCAAGCCTAATGGCCATGAATAACACCAGGTCACGTAGGTCAGGGCTTGCCATGAGCCATGCCAATAGCAATAGAAGTAGATACCCCAGAGTCATCTGTGGCCCTACCTCACCAAGTGAAATATGGAGTACCAGATGCAGTGCATGGTGGGGCATTTGAACCAGGGTGCCCAGGAGCCTCAAAGTTCAACTGGTTCAAAGGTCAGCCTTAGGGGTTAAAAAGGAAAAAAAGCCCTGGGATTCATGGGACAACTTCTTTCTGGGAAGGAAATGGTGCTATTTCCAAAGTAGGGGCACGAGCATGGATGTATGCTGTCTTGAACACACAGAATACCAACCACCACCAGATTTCAACATGTATCTTGCTTCCCATCACTGAATATGTCTCACTACAAGTACCCAGCCACATCAAGTAGATAAACATCATACTGTGCCAAGCCAGGTAAGTCATGATATGCCCAGGATCATGACTTACCTGCTATGTCTTGCACAACAGCCTGTGAAAACAAGGATGAGCACTTGGATGGTAGAAGCAGAGAGGCTGGCCCAACACTTGAAGCAAGCAGACCTCCACTGATCTGCAAGGATATCTTGTTTCGGAGGCTTTGACTGCTGCTTTGAGGAACACGCGTAAGTGTGCCCCGATTCATCCAGGGCTAGCTTTGCCACTGTTGGGGCATGGCTGAAACACATTTAGAGGCTGAATTGTTGGACTAGGGGAGCCTCATCTTTCCTGGGTTAAAACTGTTTGCGTGCCTGTGGTGCTAGCTGAGGTTAAAGCTGTGCAATGGGGTTTAGTAGCTCTTGGCTAACACACTGCCACTGACGCACTGTGTGGCCTTTGGCCAGGCTCATAAAGCTTAATCCAAAGCCTGCTGGAGTGAAGGGAAAGACTCCTGGTAAGAGCTAGTGCAATAAAATGTACCAAGGAAATTGTCCTGAACCCAGGAGCTATGCTATGTATTCTTGAGCACTATGTATGGGCACCTGGATCCGATCTTTAATCCATCCATGCCTTAGCTCCCCATCTATAAAATACAAGGGACCATTTCTTTTCTCCCTCCCTCCTTCCCTTTCCTTGTGTTGTCACTTCAGAACATAAGCTGTCTTGGCAAAGACTCATATTTGTCTCTCGTACACCTGACACCATGAAGCCCTGATCCAGGTGGACTATTGAAATGGTACCATATTATGAATAAGTCATGGATGGGTGAGGCAGACAATAAGTTAAGGGCTTAGCCTTTAAAGCAGAGGGAATAGGAGGGATACAGGGGAAATAAAAATTGAGAAATATAGACGAATGCATTCAGCCTTATATGTAGACCTTTTTTTCTGTCACAGTGAATGCAACATCATTTTAGCTGTCATAAAGTATACTACAGCGCTAGTTGCCTTGTAGGTCACCATGTTATCTTTGTGCTTCTAACAGGTGTCATGGCATTCAGATGGAGTAATTTGCAAACAAAAGGTTGAAGGGTCCCTAAGGAGATGGTTTCGAACTGCTCACCATCTGTCTCAAATTGCAAACACAGTATTAGATGAAGAGCCAGGGATAAAGCCATCTCTGTCTGGCACGGGGTAGCCATATCCTGACAGGGGGAGGACGGGTGCAAATCCTGGTAATAGCAGGAAATCCATTATCCCTCCTTATCTAGCTCTTCAAAGTGAGTATTAGGTGTCCTCAATCATCCCATTAATATACATCAGTTTTCCATGATTTAAGACTTGCTGCTCATACTAAACCAAGCTGTAGCATATCCAGATATTAACACTGCTGTTTGCTGTTTTGGGGGTAGGGTGATAAACTTTTTTCCCCCCCCGCAAGGAAGCATTCTCTAGCAAAGGGACACATGCAAACAGCTGGACAGATTGATGTGCATTTACATTTCTACAGAGACTAAAGCAAATAGCTCGCATTATTATTGATGGGAGTTTGCAATGTGTAGTTAATGACAATTAAATGTACTATGCCCCATACTTTCCAGGTATTCTGTTCATATACATGGAGGGTTCTTTGAATGACTCTGTCTCATATAGTAGATCCAGATGCATGTATGTAGTCAGTTGGTCTAAAGGATCCCAAGATACAACATGTCTTTAAAAAAAATCAGTATTATTTTTCCTGATTCTCATAACATTTTTGTTTGATTTTTGCCCATATCAGTTATCCTTCCTAAGTTGGCATCACCCAGGTAAGTTTGATCAGAGTAAGTGTCCAACCTCTCCCTGGTCCATACTGTCAATACTATATTTTAAAACATTGCATTCGTTTTTATTAATATCCTACCAAGGTTTCTTTCAATTGCTTCCCCCTTCCCTCCCTTCAGAGTACGTGGAAAAGTACCTGCAAATGCTAAACATGTTCTTATTTCTGTCATTTAATCAAATGTATACCAAGAAAGCCTGTCAGTTCTCCAAGCCCACAGCATCAATAATACCCAATGCAAATTTTACCATTTATTTATTTTATTATAAAATAAATTTATATTCATTGTATTTATAAATAAAATAAATTTATCTTCATTTATATTATAAAATAAATATTTATATTCATTGTATGAGAACCTGTCGGGGTTCCCTGACACGGGTCAGCATGCCTTGAACTAGGGGCTTATCAACATCTCGTTATCTTCCATTTAGTTAATGTCCTCAACCGCTGTATCATAGATCATAGAAAATTAGGGTTCGAAGAGACCTCAGGAGGTCACATCCAGTTCAACACCCTGGGCCTGCAGAACCAGCTCCAACTGTATCATTCCAGCCATGGCTTTGTCGGGCTGGGCCTTAAAAAGTCCAAGGATGGAAATCCCACCACCTCTCTAGGTAACCTGTTCCAGTGCTTCACCACCCTCCTAGTGGGAGAGTTTTTCCTAATATCCAAACTAAACATCTCTTCCTGCAACTTGAGCCCATTGCTCCTTGTCCTGCCATCTGCCCCCACTGAGACCAGCCCAGCTCCATCCTCTTTGCAACCCCCTGCAGGGAGGTGAAGGCTGCTATTCAATCCCCCTCCGTCTTCTCTTCTGCAGACTAAATCAGCCCAGTTCCCTCGGCCTCTCCTCACAAGTCATGTGCCCCAGCCCGCAACCCCATTTTCATTGCCCTCCACTGGACTCTCTCCATCTTTTCCACATCCTTTCTACAATGGGGGACCCAAAACTGGATACAGGACTGCAGATGTGGCCTCACCAGTGCTGAATAGAGGGGAAGAATTACTTCCTTCAATCTGCTGGCAGCGCTCCTACCAGTGCAGCCCAATATGCTGTTAGCCTTCTTGGCAACCAGGGCACACTGCTGGTTAGTATCCATCTTATTGTTCCCTGCCATCCCCGGGTCCTTTTCTGCAGAGCTGCTGCCCAGCCAGTTCCCCCCAGGCTGCACCAGTGCATGGGATTGCTCCCTCCCAAGTGCAGGACTTTGCACTTGTCCTTGTTGAACCTCATGAGATTTCTTTTGGTCCAATTCTCCAAATTGTTGAGGCCACTCTGAATCCTAGCCCTGCCCTCCAGCGTATCTACTCCCAGCTTGGTGTCATCTGCAGACTTGCTGAGGGTGCAATGCATCCCATCGTCCAGATCGTTAATGAAGACATTGAACAAAACTGGCCCAGAACCGACCCCTGGGGCACTCCTCCTGATACTGGTTGCCAACTAGACATTGAGACATTGATTACTACCCATTGAGCTGACAATCCAGCCAGTTTTCTATCCAAATTACAGTCCATTCATCCAACCCGTACTTCCTTAGCTTGCTTGCAAGAATGCTGTGGGAGACGGTATCAAAAGCCTTGCTAAAGTCAAACTATACCACGTCCATTGCTTTCCCATTATCCACAAAGCCAGTCATCTCATCATAGAAGTCATTCAGGTTGGTCAGACATGACTTGCCCTTGGTGAATCCATGCTGCCTGTTTCTAATCACTTTCTTCTCCTCCAAGTGCTTAGAAATTAATTCTTTGAGGAGCTGCTGTAGCTGAAGTGTTTTCCATGCTCTTTTTGGATTTCCCAGGAGCTATACAAACTGTTGATATTAGAAATAGTGGGGAGATCTGTTCCCAAACCAGTGGAGCTCACTTTTATAGCTGACCTTCGCAGAAGCAATCCTATAATCTGTTGTCTGAACTCAGTACATCCCAGGATGTTGCTGGTGTGCAGCTAGCTACCATTTGATCTTTTGACTTTTCCTGAAGATACAGCTGTCTGGCCCAGCCTTCCAGGACTGAACTTGGTGCCTTTTCTAGAAGCAGCGGTAAGAGGATCAGTTGCCATTTTTCTTGTCTTGCTTTGCAAGGCTGTATTTTTGCCATGACTCTTGAGTTTTAGCAGAGGAATGTCACATGGCATCTACTAGTTTTGCCCTTTTGTAAGCACTTTGCACGGACTGATATTTTCTACTTAAGCAACCAACCTCTTCCAGATGGCTCTGCCTCCTGTTCTAGAACAAAACTATGAGAACATCGGTTCTGGCGTCATTGTTACATCATGTGACCTAGCGGAAACCCAGGATAGGATTTCCGCAGCGACACTGGGCAATAGAAACATCGCTCACTGTGTCCCTGCTTCCCCTCCTTGCTCTTCATGCCATAAAGAAGCTGATGGGTTGAAGCCATGGCCCTCCTCGCAAAACACTTCTGGTTCACTTTTTCAGCACTTTCTGCAGAATTGTCACTGCGGTCCACCCTGGTTCATTCAGGTGAGCTCAGACTTCCCTTGACCTCGTCTGTGCCTGGTTTGTCCTCCTAAATCATGAGTGGGGGCCACAGAGGAGCTCTCATGTACGTAAGGCACCGAGTGCTTGCAGAGTGCCGCTTACGCCTACAGGTGACTTGTATTAAAGCGTGGCCACCAGATGTGGTTGAAGCTGACGCTTTAGCCAGATTCAGAAAGGGATTGGACACATCCTTGGAGAAAAGGTGCATCAGTACCTATTGAGCACAGGAGTTAGGGATACAGCTTCTGAATACAAACTTTAAACCCTGGAGGCTGCAAGTAAGAAAGCAACAGTGGGGGGAAAAACTCTGCTCATACCAGTTCATCTCCCTTTCAGGTTGCCCCTGTGTGGTACAGGAGACTGGGCAAGATGGACCTGGGGTCTGACCCAGGAAATGGCAATTCTTATGTTCCTAGTGAAACCATAGGCAGCAAGTGTGTACTAATACTTCAGGCTGTGGCTGCCATTCGCATGATTGCTAGTGATTTCCACGGTGGTAGCACCATGGGGGCAGGATGTTCTAGGCTGTGCAAGGCTTCGTTTGTCATGCCAAACTCATCTCGGGTGTTTCCAAAAATATTTTGTAGCTCCTGTGAAAGCTCCTGATGTGCTTCAGAAGACCATGCCACCTTCCCTGGAAACTGGCCTGGGACTGCCACACATGGCTGTTGGCCACTTCCTAGGCTATCCAGGTATCTCGTGGTTCATACCGGAGAGAGTTTGTGCCCCGTGGCACCAGAGTTGGAGGCAGTGGGGGGTTGGCAAAGAGCGGAGCTGAGCCAAGAGGCTGCCAAGAAGAGAAGTGTGGGCATTGCCAACAGCTAGTTTAACCCACAGCTGCTGCAGATTTATATGCCAACTAATGATGCAAAGCTCTTAATTCAGTAGCAAGGCCACAGCTTAACTTGGCTGCTGGTGGCAATCATGTAGATATACATTCCCATGCAAAAGTGCTATCACCCACAGGGAGGGCGGGCAAGGTGATGAGAGGCAGCCAGAGCCTCGGGTCCCTCTGCCTTCATTTTGGTGACCCTCTTTATTGAGCCCCCCCCCCATAACACTACTGGTATTATGCTCTAGAGATGCCTCTGTCTTGCATTTGGTTCCTTCTCCAAGTCTATGCATGTAATATCATTAGGGCAGGAGCTGATGGGAAGGGTTGTTTCTAGGCACAGTCCCAGCATGTAACAGCTTGTATTCAAGGCTGATGTTCATATCCCCGGGAAAGTTGCAAATCTCACTTCTACCCTGCTCCCAGTTCACAACAGCGCTGCTCCCAGGACTGCAGGAGCAGCAGTTGGAGAAGTGCCCTTAGCTTTCCTCAAAGTGCATTTAACCTCCAAGCATAGTGCATTCAACCTCAGAGTTGCATGTGGGGCCTTTGGGGGCTTTTCTGAAAACCCTGGAAGTCACAAGATTGGGCCACAGATTGGCCAACCCAGACCTGTGCCATATGACACTCTTTAACAACTGGTTTTTTTTTAATTTTAGGACATGCAAGCAGTGACAGCCTCCAGAGTGATACCAACCTCATGCATAACTTAGAGCCACATCCTTTGTTCAAGAGAGCAAGCAACTGGAATAAAGGTTCATGGTTTTGTGGGGGCTATTTTTCATAAAAATGATTAAGTTGTTTTCTTCAAATGAGCTTTCGGTGATTCTGGCACACAGTCAATCCCAGATAAACTAGCCTTAAGAAAAGCAAGGCAGCTGTCACCTGTTGGAGGGTAAGGACTGAAAGGCAATTACATATCTTGCTGACTTTAGCAGCTGCTTCCATTGTAGAAAAGGAAATTGGAGAGAGGATATTTAGATGATCTTGGATGTTTTGAACATTAAATGCACTGAGCCTTTTAACAAGTGATCAATATTTCAAGACCTAGATTTGAAAGAATCCATATGGGTCTTCATTCAGAATTACCAGCCATAATGCTGATACCATCAGGATAGCCTGTAGAAGCCTATTTATTAAAATCTGAGTGGGAGAAAAACTTGAAGAGAAGGGTTGACTTAAAAAAAAAAAAAATCAACACCTGGAATTTGGTTCAATACATTACATGAATAAAAGTCACTCTGATTTTCATGTATGACTGATGTGGTCCAAATAATGCCCCATCTTTCCTCCCCTTCCAACAATCCTTGGATGTAGGGGCAGTGTTGAACTGGCTCCACTTGCCCCAGCCTCAAATAATACTTGGACAGTCTCCGGCTTTCCTAATTTATGGAAGTTGGCATCACTTCCCAAGGAACTTCTTAGCAGCTGAGAATTGCAACAGGCCTGTGGCTCAGATCAGGATTTGATCCAAGTCTCATAAGCCAGGGGGTTGGGGTGGCTTGAAGGAAATTCTCAGTCTAGCAAAGGGCCAGGTTTCTGGGCCCTCTGTGCTCCCCAAAAACCCAAAAGGGCTGGAAGGGAAGAAAGTTTTGGGTGTGACATCTCTGAATCCCTTCAGCGGTTGAGCAAGGGCTGCATATCCTAACCCATAAGTATCCACAGTTGTTACACCTGAAATTTTCCTACCAGTGTAGCTGCTCTGAACATGTATTGCAATAATGGTCTTACCTGGTGCTGGGCTTCTAATAGTGCTATCATCTCCTCAAGCAGTGGAAATCTCCCTAGCAGATACAGGACCTGCAAAGCTGTGTGTGTATGTAAATGGACATATTTTTACTGTATTTGCAATACTGTGTTACCTGGAACATCCAAAGTTACCTGTGATTTTGGGTTACCTTTTGACTGTTTGGAGGGAAAAAATATGCAGCAAAACTTTTTCATAGTAAAAAATGCTTGTGAAGTAACTAGCCCAGTGTGGTTTTGGTCCATGATTGGCTCCATAATACAAATAATAATTAACAAATATGCTAATCAAAGATGATTGTTTAAACCTATTTATAGTATGGCAAGAATTGTTATTCTAGCCAGAGAAAAATAATTGTTCTTCTAGCCAAAGAAAGCACATTTAAAGTCTCTTCCTTCAAAACCTATTTATGTGTATTCCAGCTGAGGTCCACATGTTCTTAGCTTTTGAAAAGCAGAATAATAAATAATTTCTGTGTGCTCACATATAAAGTTGTAGTATGTCCTTGAAATACCAGCCAAAGAAACAAATGGTTTATACTGAGAACTGGAAGCTTTGGAATTGCCTCTTCTTATTCAAGAACATTACATTTGCAATGACAACAAAGATGGGGAGGGGAAAAAGAGCCTTCATCAGAAAGCAGAAAGGAGAGTATCCTTCCTTTGTGTTTCATGTCCTCTCCCTTTAATCCCTACAATTGACTCTTGAAAAGCTAAGGGATGCCATCCAGTTAGCCCCAAAAGGGAGCATGCCACTGTTGCCCACTCTCCCCATTTCATCATGGTCTTGGAGATGCTCTTAGACCTCTGATGCTGGTGGCATGGGAAATCTAGCTTTAATGAAAATGTATTCCCAACAGTTGCAAATGAAAATGTATTCCCAACAGTTGCAAACACAGAGGGCCTATGCAAGAGCCCAAAATATTTTTCTTTTTTTAAAGTTCATGGGGGTTTTTTGAGCCAAATTTGTGATTCCTGAACATCTGGGGTTGGCAGCTCTTCCAGCGTGAAGCCAATGTCACTGTTCAAGTGTTAGAAATACATGCAAATCATTCTCAAAAATAATAATGCTATAAAAACAGGTTATATACAAGTACTGTGTTTAATTGGAGAGAGCTCAGCGTGCTCAAATGGCCTGGCATCCCCAAGGAGTTCCTATCTTGTTCTTTCAGTTCATGATGTCTGTCACTGAGATGTATTTTCTTTATGTGACATAGTGATCCCAAACCGGCCAGCCTTAGCCAAGATTGTTGTTCTCGGTTCAGTGTGCATCATTCTCGCTCTGCTGATTGGACTGGGCCTCTGGTGCTTCTATTTGTAAGTATTACAAGAAGTGTTTTAGCCCAATCAACTTGGGATTAGGGCATTTGGACAGGGAGCAGGAGGCCCAAATTCAGCTGGCAGCTGTGTGGCTCAGTACAATGGAGGAGCCCTGGGTCCTTGCGCCCGCTGTGGCAGAAATTGCCCCAGTGCTGTTTCTCCAGTGAATGCAAGGTGCAGCGGGTGTTGATCATCCTAGCGAGAGGTTCTCACTGCAGTTGTAGACCCAGTTCATAAATTGCCTCTGCTACACAGGACTGGATTTCCTACTGCTCAACACCCACAGTTGTAACTATATCTTCAAACGGACCCCAGGTCCCCGAGGTATAGCCAACGCATCAAGCTCTTTGTAATCTAGCCACTTCTGATGCATAAAGCAGAGAGGTGCTGTTTTGTAATGAGTTCATGTGCGCAGGAAACCTACTGCGCTTCAGCTCTTACCGTGCAAATCCTTTTCTGCTCTACTCTATTAATCACATCAGGCTCAAGAAAGACCAGGGCCGTTCTGTTAATTGTAGCTCAGTAGTCTTGGTGCTATTTGTGGATTTACACAGCAGAAATGTGTTTCTTGTTTCCTGGTAGCATCCAGATGAGGAAGATCAGCGCATTGACCTTTGGGGTTGGAGCCCTTGCTAAGAAGCTTCCATTTCTTAAACAAGCCCAAGGGGCTCAGCCTTGGAGCTGGGGTGCAGGAAGCAATGTGTGTGGAAGGGCAATTGGGAAGATCAAAAAGTTTGGCTCTGCAGGTATGATCTTTCTTTCTTTCCTTTCAGTAAAGATGCAGCCTGCCCACTTGATGGGCCTCTATAAGATGTGGGTTTCCTAACGGTTGAAAACCGATGCTGCTCTTCTTCTGCAAGACAGACCCTTTTGACAGGGGTATGCCAGGTAAACCTTCGTGGATTTAGTAATCGGAGCCTGTGCGTCAAGGCTGCTGAGTCCACAAGCCACGTGGTAGTGCAGTCATGCATCTTTGTTCCTTTTTTATCCTCAGAAGGACAGCAACCCCATGGTACAAAAGCCTGTATCAGCATCATTGTTTGCAGGATTGACAGCTAAGAGCCTGAAGAGTTTCTTTCCTATCATAGGCAGACAAGGTTCTTTGGGTAAATGTGATACCTTTTCTTAGCATTAATTGTATAGTATTAATAAAAGGTATCACATTTACCCAAAGAGCCTTGTCTGCCTATGTCCTTAGACCAACACTGCTACAACCAACACCTCCCTTACACCATGGCCGTCGATGTGGCTTCTCTTTTTCAGTTCTTGATGGAACAAAGCATTTAACCATGTATTTAAGCAAATGAGTAGTTTCTAAAGGTGCCAGGGTATGTGCTAAAGGACGATGCTTAATCTAAACTATCAGGCAGATTGGCAAGAGTTGGTATCCATGAAGGTTTTGGGGAGTTTTTTGGATTTCTGTATTCATTTTAAACTAATTTTAAGTGGTTGAGTATCCATGACTCGATCACGTATTGCCCTAGGCTTCAGAAGCTGGAACTGTTTGACCCACACCCTGCTGATTTTTGTGGTCAGCAGGCCACACGAGTACACATTGGCACAAAATGACTGGCTGTCGAATCCTTTTTAGTGGTCAAGTGATGTGACGGTCATCACCACCTTTAATGCTTGCGATACTGCAAGGAGGTTTCTCTCTAGCCTGGTTCTCCTGCTTATATTGCCACCCTTTACTGTGGGAGATGAGCGGAGAGGTCCAATAGACGGAGATGGTGAACTTCCTGGCGTCTTGGGTAGTTTTCAGTTTGGGGACTAAAACTCTCATAGGAGCAGATGTTTTGAAGTGCTGGGTGCCAGTGTCACGAGTGCCCTTGCTATGTTGGAAAGGCAACTGCCCTCAGGGGAGGATAGTGGGAAAATAAGGACATCTGACTTAAGAATATCAGTGATTAAATTAGGAAGAGGGAAAAAGTGACTAGCTAGAATAAGCGAACGTCATTCCAGGAGTAGAACAGCGAGCGCAGGGGGTTTATCCCAGAACCAAGTTTGCCTCAAAAAGGCATTACCAGATCTCAAGAGTGAATTTCCATTCTTTTCAATGGATTTGGTTGGCGCATCAGGGAAAAACCAGGCAGAATTTAAAGTACAGGGCTTTGATGCTATGCTGCAGTCTGCTATTATGGACCCCTACCCTAGTTGGGCACCTACCCCGGCTCTAAATCTTCAGTAAGGCCCCATGTAGACAGTCCCTTTCCTGCATCCATGACGTCAGCGGTTCCCAGTCCGTGGTGCGGGTACCACCAGTGGTATGCAGACAACCCATCAGTGGTGTGCGTTAACAGATTTATTATAATTACTTTCTATGAAAAAAATTTGCTGGTGGTACTTTAGGTTGTCTAATTTTAAATTGGTGGTGCACAATCTGTCAGAGTTTGGGAACCACTGCATTATGCACCATAAGATAATTAACCCATGAAACAATTCACCTGTGTCGCCAGCTTCACATCTTTCCTTCCTCCCCACTCCATGCATAGTTCCCTAGTTGCCCAAATGTCTGGAGCCCGGACTGACTGCCGAGCTCCTAGAAGTGGGGACAATTCAACTCCCTTCCTCTTTTCTTGCTTAACGCATTTCTTCAAATCTTAACCACTGAACTATCATATTATAGCTTTCAAACACAGAAGGAAGAAAAAGAGATCTTCAAGTGGAGAGAAAGAAGAGAGGCCACATAAGAAAAGGAAGGTAAATGTGGAAAAGAAAGACAAGCTGCCTAAAGAGAGTCAGGCAAAGGTGGAAAAGGAAAAACCACTTGAGGAAGGGAAGGAGAACAGGGAAGAGCATCCTAAAGAAAGGAAGGCAAAGGTAAGAAAGAAGCAGAAACCATGCAAGAAAAGGAAGGAAAATAGAGAAGAGCTGCCTAAAGAGAGGAAGGTAAAGGTGGAAAAGAAGAAGAAACCACTTAAGAAAAAGAAGGAAAAAGGGGAAGAGCTGGCTACAGAGAACCCGCCTGAAGAAAGCAAGGAGAAGGTGGTAAAGACAGTAAGAGTAGCAAGGAAGCAAGGAAAACAAAAGAAATTGGAAAAAATGAAGAAGGCAAGGCCCAAGCAACCCAGAAAGAGGAAATCCAGTCGGAGGAAACGGAGATGAATCACACTGGCAGTCATGACATTAAACTAAATGGAAAACTGCGGGAAGGAATACGCAGAAGGAAGGATCTTATAACCAATCTTATTATTGCCCCGTTGCATTGCAGACCAAGGCCGGCGCGTGATCCAGTAGCAGCACTGGGTAGGCAGCAGGTGCCAAGCCTGAGTGTTTCTTCTTTCTCTTCTCCCTGGTGATATGTTGTGCTGCTGGGTAAGGCACAAATGCCATAATAAACTGAGAAAGTAAAGGTAGAAATAATGATTTCTTGTATGTATTGTAATAATAACAAGTGGTACTGAGCAGGGCCCCGTTGTGCGCCAATGGGCAAGCACATGAGAGACAGTCTGCCCCAGAAATATAAGTAGAGAAATGCAAAAGAGAGCAGAGAGGAAAGAAAGCCCAGTGGTTAGAGCAATAGCTGAGACCTTCCTTTTAAATCTGTACTTCTCCACAAATTTCCTGAGTGACTCGGGACAAGTCACTTCCATTGCCTATGTGTACAATCCACACGGGGCACTGCAAATATATATATATATTGTAGATCGTGTAGTAATGGGAGGCCATAACTACCATTGATAAACTACCACTGATTAATCAGCTTGCAGTAACAGCAAGCTGATTGTCTTCTGCATGATAAGCCAGCTACCTAGTCAGCATTTTGCAGGCATTGTGGCAGAGAAGGCTGTGAAAGAGGAAGATATAGTGATTTTCAGGGAGCTCATGCCACCTGGGTGGAAATCACAAAAGACCTTGCTAGAAAATGTCCGTAGCTGGCCAGTGAACATTGCTGGAAGGTAGAGTTGATCTGCACCTTTATAACTAACTAAATAAGATATATACAGAGAGAGAGAGAGAGAGCACAAGCTTTCATGAACCTAAGTGCAATGCATCAGATGCTGTGAAAGCACTTGGAAAAATCAGAGTATAAGGAGAGGGCAATTAGACTATACAAGGAGGAGGGGAGAGATTGGGGAAAGGAGCAGTGCTAGGAGAGAAAAGCCAGGGACAAGTAAACCCACAGGAACAAAGGCAGGGGTCACAAAAGATAACCCAAGTAATGAGATAAAAAGCCATAGTCCCACGTTTAAACCACACTTAGCACAGTCCCGGTTGTGGATGATTTCTTGCTCCATGTTTCCCGCACACTGCTGTCACTGGCAGAGTCAATGAGGTTGCATGGGAAGGGGAGAAGCAGTGGTGAGTTAAACGCCAGAAAGTGAAAGGGGCTGGGAGGGGGTGCCGGCTTTAACACCAAACATCTGGGTGGCCCCGCCATCACCACCCTGGCCCCGACTACCATCCTGGAGGCCCCTCCACATTGGTGCCTGGGACTGATTATGCTATTTCCTAGAATTGCAGAAGTATAGGGATCGGGGCCACCTTAAGAGGTCATGGAGCCCAAACCCTCTGCTCAGAGTAACATTATCTCTGTCTCAGCCACCTCAGACAGATGTTTGGGGTAAGAGAAGTCTCTCCGCTATATGCTGTAAAGGAAGGTCCAAAAGCCTGGAAGAAATACAATTACTTTTAGAGTAAGTTCTTCAGAACCCAATTTAATGTGGAGCAGTGATGCTCAATGTATTGGCCCCAGGGCCAGACAGACTGGATCGGACCTCGAGCACCAGAATTGGGCCCTGGGGCCCTGCATCACCCCCACCTGGCCCCATAAGCCAGGATCAGGCCTTGCACCATCCTGCCTAGGGGCAGAGCCACAGGTCATGGATCTGTGAGGGGGCCCCACAGGGCATCAGGGGCCAGATCCAGCCCAGGCGCTGCGGGCTGAGCACCCCTGATTTAGAGGATGGATGCAGCTGGAGAAGATGAATCTGATGCCTTTCTTGCAGTAATGCTTTAGGACTTTAAATTAAACCTGACTGGCGGTGTAGGCGATCCCCCAACGTTTCTTCCTGACCAAAGTATTATTCATTATTAACGGGAAAGTGACCCTTGGATTTTGCTCTAATGCTGAACTGCTTTGCAATTGTCAAAACCGGGATTGCTAGGATTTGTATCTTAAAAAAATACCAGAATTTTAGCAAACGGGGTCTTTATTTTTAGCTGCGTTTCTCCCATAGTAAAACTCATTGAAAAGTTGCTTGAACTTGCGATCGGATTATTGATTTTTAGGTGAAATATCATGAAATAGCCGCAAGAGGTCAGCAGTCACGCATCCCAAAACATGCCGGAGTTCCCTGCCTTTGCATACTTCTGCTATCATGGGTCAATTTAGAAGAGAAAAAGCTAGTCAGATTATATCAAATACATATATTGGGGCTAATGTGAAACTTTTGGGAACCTGCAATTTCCACCTTTTGGGAAATTTGCACACTGAATTGAGAATTTTGCTCATTTTCTTGTAAGTATTTCTGACCATTTTATGGCTCAAAGAACTTTTCAGTAACATTTTGTGACATTTTCAAATCGGTAAGTTTATAAAAGAGTCATACCAGATACTGAAACAGAAACCATATGGAATTTTTGACATAATTTGTCCTCCCTTTTCATTGACCTATTTATATATTGAAAAAAAGAATTATCCCTTTGGGTGAAAACATCAATCCGCAAGTTCATGTTCAGCCATTTTTCCTCCAGGACTCCCCCAAGTTGTTTTCAGTCATTTGTTCCCAGGATACGATTTCCCATCCAGTAAGAGTTGCATTTTTGTTCCCATAATATGACTTCCCATTGAGCTGTACGGGCTATTATTGACTTTCGCCCAGCTTTCAGATGTGTAATGTATCCATACTTCTCCTCTTCAGCATTTGCACCCCACTAATCTTTGTGCCAGCCACAAACTTCATCGATAATTATTTTGTTTTCTACTAGTTCACTGGTTTAAAATATGAAATAGAATAGCAGCAAAAACGTCTTCTGCGGGCTTGCTTTAAGAAACACGTCTGCTTAATGAGGACTTTCAATTTACTTTAGCTTGAGACTCCTCCGTTGAATTTTTCCATTTTTTAAATCTATTTTTTATGTGCCGTATTGATTCCATAATGTTCTAGTTCTTTCATTAATATGCCATCCTGTAGATGTTCATCTGCTCGTCAATCATTTCACTGCTGAGTGACCTGCCGAAAACGGTGAGTCCCACACGACAAACGCATTTTCTGGATGTTTATGGAGATTTGCAATACCTGGGGTACAACATCTTTCAAACTCCTGTAAAAAGCGCAGACCTAAGGAGGGAAAAAAAATTGCTTTTCCATTTGTGCCCATGAACTGTGTTTAAAAAACATAGGCTAAATAATTAACCATGTTAGGGAATGACCTGAAGGCCAGGGGCCTCTTAATTCTCTGGTGGCCTAGGTAAAAGCACTTCGGTCCCTGCTCATTTGTTGCAGGGCAGGTGCCCACATAATTTAAACAAAGCAACAATGTTAGATCTCAGCAGGGTACATCCACACGTTCATTAATGTGCCATAATTATGGTGCATTAAGCTTAGTACCTATAATGACAGGTACGAATTAAACGCACCATAATCGGTGCTACTGCACATTAGCACAGGTGAACGTTTTTTTTGGTGACATTCATTCTCATTAGACTAAATCTACTGCTCATTAACTCATTTGCATGGGCTTTGCTCACTGTGCTAATGCTCAGTAGCATTAATTTTCTGCGCATTAAGCACCTTGCGTAGACGTGCCCGTGGTGAAGCAGAAGGTAGGGTATTGACTTCAGACAAATGCTGCTAACTGTGTCTCTCAGCAGTGAAGCTGGAGGCTAAAACATGTTGACTGAGTGAGTTTCTTCTATTAGAGAGAGTCCACGTCTCTGATAAAGGTGGGGGAGTCTCTACTAGGTGTAAGGGCTGGGTGGTATTTGCAAGAGCGTAAAGGAATCGGGGCAGAATATCATGCAGAATGTAAAACCTCTGTTTCACTAGCCATGCGTTGAGAGACCACGTTTCCCATCCCAAAAACTGCTTTTTTTTTATGTTTTCATTTGACTGTGCATCATAATCAGCTTTCCCTTTGGAAACGAGACAGCTAGGCCTCGGAACAAGTTGTTCCCCCGGGAGAAAAAGCCCGCCGTGGTCATTCATGGAGCTGGAAGGCAGAGGTCAGTAAAACACAGCGTCTCGTCTATTCTTCTGAAATCTGCTCTTGAGGACTGCACTTTTCATGCAATTAGCAGCCAAGGTTCCCTTCAATAAAGGCAATGGGCCAAGCTCCTCTGCTAACAGAGAATAGATGCTGTTGTTAGTCCTAGCAGTGTTAGTCCTGAGTAACTGTGCTGGCGTTTCTTCATTGTTACTCCACTGTAACCCAGACTGTGATAGATGTAATTGTCCTAAGTTATGATTGTACCATGCAGCCAGCAGGCTGCAATCAACTCCCTGCGTGTCAGAGAGACACGGGTGTCAGAGCCAAGTTCTGCAAAGCATGTAAGCATACAAACAGCCCTGAAGTTCAGCACATCTTTAAACTGTTGGCTCTGAAGGACAGGAAGCCTCTGTGTTTGGGAAGTGCCAAGTGCATAGTAAATACACCATGCTAATGAGAAGAGGGGATGCTAAAGGAAACTCTAAGGTGTGAAATCATCTTTGGCTTGACTTTCTATTATAGCCAAGATCATTTTGGAGAATTTGACCCCAGCACTTCTCCAGAGAGGAAAAACAAACCTGAGCATTTCTTTCAAGCTCTCTCTCTGTATATGTGTGTGTGAGTGACAGAGTATGTACATACATATATATATATATATATATATATATATAATATTCTGTAGTAATATCTATGTATCCAGGAAAAACAGACTTGAGCTTCACATATCCATAAATATAGTGAAGCTCAAGCCTGTTTTTCTTTCCTGGAAAAGTTTCTTGTCTATAAGAATCACTTATATATACTATCACTATATATATGTATGCATATGCATATATATGCATCTAGGAAGTACAACAGGTGGAGATATCTATCTATCTATCTATCTATCTACAGACATAGATATATATTATATCTGTATATCTATACCTATATATATAAGTCCACCTGTTGTACTTCCCAGGTACATATATATGCATATGCATACATATATATAGTGATAGTCCAGGAATTATGCGAGAGGCAACAATTTCTTACTGTGATATCCTTTCTTGCACTAAGTGCATAGCTGGGATAGAGTTAGACAAGCTTTCAAAGAAGAATGTTTTGCATTTGAAAACTTGTTTAACTCTATCGCAACTATGCAGTTGGTCCAGTAAAAGATATGGCCCTAAGAAATCCTTGCTTCTCCCAGCATTTGTGTGTGTGTGTGTGTGTGTGTGTGTGTGTGTGTGTGTGTGTGTGTGTGTAAAATAAAATTAGTGAACTCTAATTTAGTGAATTCTAATTTATCTATAAAGCTACCATTGTGGGTTTGTTCAGTTGTTGTGATTCAGCAATACAGAAAGTTGCTTTTAGACTTTGAAATGGGAAAGTATTTCAAGCAAAGGCCATTTTTCAGAAGCTTTTTAGACAGTGCGCTCTTGAATAAAGAGACAATTAGAGAAGTCAATTTTGAAGAGAGAAGTCATTTTGAAATATAATTGATAATTTTTAAGTAAATGTGGCCTTGTAACAGAATGCAGATGGGAAACTCACCAAACAGCTGACCCCAGGGTGTGATCAAGAAACAAACAGGAGGTGCAATACACTCTATTAATTATTTTCACTGCTACAGTTGTTTGCTATATAATGCAGG
This sequence comes from Alligator sinensis, assembly GCF_000455745.1. NCBI lineage: Eukaryota > Metazoa > Chordata > Crocodylia > Alligatoridae > Alligator > Alligator sinensis. Next base: position 93,074 of record NW_005842479.1, read on the forward strand.
TCAAGGGGGTGAGCCTGAAGCTTCTTCTAATATATTAGTAAATAAATTTGAACAGATTTTAATTTGCTAATGGAAAGGTCTGAGCCAGTTGCAAATAAGAGTGGAGCTACTTTGTCCTGCTCATTAGCATGCAACATGGCTGCTCCCAGCCATTCATACAAAATGTTACATTTCCATAAAGCGTAGTGTAATTTGTCAGGAAAAAAAACCCCTCTGTAAACTATATTAGATTAAAGATAAATGTGTATCATGGAGCAATCATTCTTATGGACTCCTTAAGATAATTGCATGTTGAACACCTGCCTCTGAAAGCTTGCCAAGTCATCCACTGCTGCATCCTTTGTAATACTTGTGTGTTTCAAGAAAAAAAAAGTATACATTATTCCGGCGGGTAAGAATGAGAATGCCGAATCGCAAACTATTACAGTCCCATTGTTCTTTGTTTTAAAGGACATTTATGTAGAACATCAGGGGACATTTTCATTTTGTTAACTCTCACTTCTCATCTGGACTTACCAGTCAGTAAATTACAAGCATTGCCGTCTTTTGTTATCTTCCGTCTTCACACTGGACAAAAATATGTTGCACAGTAGGGAATAAATCCTACTTTGCCTGACAAACAGCCCTGCAGCCTGTGCAGTGACAGGGAGCTAGGCATGAGAAAGGTCCTCGCATTAAGCAATGGGCCATCAGATGCTCTATTTACTACTAGCGCTCCTGTGATATCAGTACTCTGGGTTGCACTCTTGTACAACTAATTGCACAGACTGTAGGCTGTGCTTTCTCTGAAGGCACAGCTTACTGCAGCCCCTGCGGCTAAGCCTATTACCCTGGTAGCTCCAATGGCTGATATTAATATCTATCTCTTCTATAGCACCAGAAGGTCTCTGAGCATTTTACAAAGGAGGTCATCGTGGTTATGGTCATTCTGCAAATGGAGAGAATTGCCCACAAAAATGGAAGGAAAGGCAAGAATAGGATCCAGGTCTCCTGAAGGCCAGTAAGTACCCTGTCAGTATGATTTCCTTGTACCACTTCCCTCAATACAGTTTGGCCCTGGAGGTCTGTGAGCAGAGAGCCTCCCCCAAACCTAAATGCATGTCACACATTTCAAGATATGATCCAGGTTAGGGTTAGGGCTAGAGCAAGATAGGTTAGGTTAATTTTAGGCATTGTTTAAATTAGTTTAATTTGGATTAGATTAAATGAGATTAGATGCTTCTTAGCTTCTTCTCCGAAAACTTGTCTAATTCTATTCCAGTTATGCAGTTAGTCCAATAAAAGATATCACCCGAAGAAATCCTTGCCTCGCACAATTCCTGGACCATTGCAGCTACAGCATCACTCTAACACTACTGCTTCAATGCCAAGTAAGAGAAAAGTTTGTTTGCAAATATTTATAGCTTCCAGAATGCCCTATTTTAAGAGCAGGAAGGTTAACTTCTCCTACGGAAGTTGAACACGTATTTGAAACTAGATTGGACACAACACTGAGAAATAGACTGGAGAACTATCCTTCCCTAGTTCTCGGAGACAGGACCAGATGACACAATAGCACCTTCCCATTTGTAATTGCTGTGATTATTGCAGAGTTGTGCAGGGCAGAGTATGTATTTCCGGTTGTTTTTCCCCAAAAGACCATGAGACGCTGGAAGAGCTCTTGTGAGAATGAAAAGGCCCTTGCTCCTTCTTGTTGCTTTAGTCTTCCCAGTCATGATGGCAGAGAACTGACCTCACTCAGATCAGTTATGGTTTTTGTATGCGCTCCAGCCTCGTTTAGCCTGAAGGAAAACCTTGTTGCTGAATTCAGTTCAGTTTTGTTGCACAAGTGTGCTAGCAAGTTGGAAGGGAGAGCTTAAAGAGGCTATTCTCCTGTATCAGGTATTACAACAGCCTGGCAGGAAATAAGGGAAAAGGTTAGCTATGGCACTGGAAGAGGCTCACCAGCATGCGTCTTGGCTGGGGGATGTGCCTTGTTGTGGTCCAGCTAGTGCATGGTTGGAAGGACCGTATTGCAGGATGGGCATGTTTGTATACCATTGCCCCCTTCAAGGTGAAACTAGGATGGTTGAACCACATCTCATCAGGAGCCTTATTGCTCCCAAGTTGGTTCAGAAAGTAGAGGACTATTTGGGGGGCAAAAAACCGCCTTAACTACATCTCATCTTTGTCATGCGTATCGTGTACATTGGGCTAAGATTAGGTCCTGCAGGCCAGCACTCTTCCACTACCCTTACACGCAAAAGTTGGCTCCCAAGTTGGTTCAGAAAGCAGAGGACTATTTGGGGGGCAAAAAACCGCCTTAACTACATCTCATCTTTGTCATGCGTGTTGTGTACATTGGGCATGTCATGTACATCTTCCACTACCCATACACGCAAATGTTGGTTTGTTTAAAGGTAGGTTTTTGCCCTCACACTATACAAACTGGCTTCTCAGTATCTGCCCCAGATCTATTTTTTTAACTTGTGAGTTTCCGGGAAACTGCTGCTTTTTTGTGAATGGTTATAGCAGATCGGTAGCCAGCAAAGAACCAAGTCATGGTGCTGCAGATGAACGAACATCACACTGCCCTGTGAAACTTTAGCCCATTGACTTGCATCTTTGTGGCCAGTGCCTACTACAGCACAATAGCACGCCTGCCCTGAAATTCAAAAACTGTCCCATTGTTTAAGGTTCACAGCAGAAGAAAAGCTATCTGGGAATTAGCAGCATTTCCTTTTTTTTCTTTTTTTACATTGGTCATTTCCATGAAGCTGATGGGAGGTTCCAACTTCAATAGATAGGGTCAGTAGACTATTGGTGGGTAAATGCGAAGAAGGACATGAAGTGGAAATGTCTGCTTTTTTCTGCTGGGAATTTGCATGTGGGACTCCCACAAAATTACAGCAGAACCTCCTTTGCCGTTCATGGCAAACCCAAGGCCTGTCCTCATGCCTAAGCAAAGATTTAAAAGAGGAGGAAGTGCTACAGCTATTTCTCATTCTGCCATAGCATTGTTATCTCCACACAACATCAGTGGCAATATCGTGACCAGTGAGGCCAAGCCAAGGTGCATTTATTGCTAGCTGAAAACTTTTCCCAAACTTCTTCTGGATCGAAGGATTGGATATAGAGAATTTATCATACAACAGTTGGCATCATATAAATGATAAATGAGCTCTCACGTGCTTGTGTTTTCTTGGTATTTTCAAATAGTCTGATATCTGACTGCTGCTCTTAGTGTGATCACCAGCTAACAGATTTCTTCATTCACAGTGGATCTCCTGCCTATAACACTAGTAGAAAGAGTCACCAGTAGATGACACAGGGGTTCAAAATCAGCAGTCAAGGAAGTCAGCTGTCAGTATGACAGCAAAGCAGAGGATAGTTCTCCAGTCTGTTTTTCAGTGTTTTGTCCAATCTAGTTTGAAATAAGTGCTAAAGAGGGGGGAATTACCAGAGCACAGGGAAAGGAAAAAAAAATGGTAGACTAAGCAGTTCCATACAGAGAGAGACTGGAAGATCAGACTTGGAGGCATTAAATGACAGTTTCTAAATTACAGTTGCATCATATGTACACAGAACATTTCATATCCTCCTCTGATTGCTCCAACGGGACTCTTTTTTAATGATCTCCTGGTTTTAAATGCTCCACTTGTTGTCATTCTCAGATGCATGGGGTAGCAGGAAGAGCTGCTAATGTTCAACCATTGTCATTTTCACCTCTTTCTCTCCCTTTTATGATGCAAGACACAGCACTCCATTTTAAAATGGAGACAAATTAAGAAGCATCTAAGGATTACTCCCTTAATTACAATAATCCCTCGAGGATTATTCAAAAAGATCGGCTCCTTACTCAAGTTTTGTAAATTTACCCCTGCATTTTAAATCAGGAGCATAGTGTTCTTCAATTTGGAAACAAAAGGGACAGCTCAGGTAGGAGCGGCATTTGCATAGACCTAAACTGTTTCCTAAATTTAGCTTGAGAAAATAGCAAAATGCAAACTTGGTGCTGGTACCTGCTGGGTTTGACAGAGAGATTGATTCTCAGCTTGCTCCGTGGATTTTTCACTACTTTGCAAGAGTTCGATCCTGCATTGCCTACGTGCTATAGCAGAATCTAAGAAAGCTCATGAAAGTGTTGGTGAGTCTATAAGGTGCAAGTCTACCCTGCCTTCTACTTGCCTTCAAAGTACCGCCGCTAACTCAGTCTTTCAAAAGCCAGCGAGCAGAGATCCAGCGGCTTCTGCGCGAGCACCCACACAGCCTTATCAGGTGTTAAACTGAGCGAAGCTCTGAGGTTTCAGGACACAGGGATTTGATCTGCTGCATGAGGAAGCCCAGGACTTGGCAGTAAACTTCATGGACCAAGCTGCAGTGCAAGTCCATGAACTAACTGCCCATAAAGGTGATGGTGATGGTACACGGGTCTACCCTAGAGAGCTGCCTGGGACGTGGGTTCACTGAAAGATCTGGGAGTTTTGAGACAGTTTAACTGAAATGTGTGAGAAAACCTTGGTCAGTCCTAAAGTTTCATTTATGGTTCTGATTTTGATTATTTTGGAGATAGGACGTGGACATTTTTCCTCTGCTATGTCATCTTTAACATTTATATTGACTCACTCCAGAAGCAGAGTAGGCCACGTCTGTCAAACGGCTGAGCAATTAAGTCAAATGAAATGCATTCTTAGGTAGTTCAAGCCATTTTGAACCAGGTTTGAATAGCAAATATTTAACTCCCCTTCCTCTTTGTCCTATCTCTGACATCTAATCTGATCCTAATCCAACCGGCTCCCTTCTGTCCAAACAGGGCTCTGGTTTCAGTTCCTGTCGGCTCTTCTAAACTTCTGTTGACGGGGGAGACTCAGTCGTGGTGAGGACCGGGTTACAACACAGCATCCCTTTGACAATCATAGAAACTTAGGGTTGGAGGGACCTCAGGAGGTCACATCTAGTCCAAGCAGGACCAGCCCCAACTACATCATCCCAGCCAAGGCTTTGTCTACCCAGATCTTAAACACCTCCAAGGATGGAGAGTCCACCACCTCTCTGGGTAACCTGTTCCAGTGCTTCACCACCCTCCTAGTGAGAGAGGTTTTCTTAGTATCCAACCTAATCAATGTGAACGTACAATTTGGCCTTGCCATGTGGGCAAAACTGCAACCAGTTGATGCTGTTCTCAAACTAGACTTGGCCTGGACATAGTTTACCTTTGATTCTGGGGGAGGTCTTCCAGGGCACAAATTATGCCTGACTCCCAAAGACTTTCTGAGGTAACTATACTCCTACATGTCCTTTGGAAATTTCCCCTGATGGGGTAAAAAAGGTCTGGACTCTGAGGATGACGTCTCTGACCCATTCTGTGGAAGACAACATGTCCTCTCACTGAAAGAGTCAGGAGCAAATTGTCTACAAAAGAAGTGCTAGCATTCCTCGCACGGTCCCTTTCCACCCAGTGGAGAGAGGTCTGCCAAATGCTGTAAATGCATCTTGTCTTTGTGTAGGTGAGGTATCCTGGCTGCCTCCTAAATGACTCCAGAAATACCAGCTTCCAATTCTTTAACTTGCTTGGTCTTGAAATGACACACAAGTCTGGGAAGAATCCAGGATGGTGTTAACTCAAGGGTCTTCCTGAGTTTTTGGGGGTGTAGGAGCCAGCTCTGTATGCGCCGTGCCTTAATGCAAGGCCTTTCCCATCCATGAGCTCCTTTGCACGATGGAAGTTAGAGCACAAAGTGCAAAGGACGTTTGGTTTCCTTTTCTGCCGCTTGCAATGTTTGGATTTCTCCACGTGCCAATTAAAACTTGGCAGGTCGCTGTATCGCTTGCCTGACTACTGCAATAGGGAACCAATAGCTTATTCTACCAAATTACAGGAGATTCCTTTTTCATCGATTAAACCACAAAACCATCTCAAAATGAACATGTTGTCCCAGAATTTGAATATTTAATGCATTGGCTCACAACATTAGGAAGTACAGAATTGAGGCAAAAAGAGTGAAGTGGCAAGTGACTTGTAATGGGCTTTTAATAGGATGTGATACCTTAAGGCCAGAAGGAATTATTATGATCATAGATTTTTTTTTTCATGTCAGTGGCCACACTGAAGTGTCAGGGTGCTTGGAACAGGTTATTTCCAGCCAAAAAAATAACAGCTGTGTTTTGGAGGGGAAG